>NC_082714.1:72982903-73285125 GCF_030144855.1 Hypanus sabinus | reverse complement strand
TCCCCCGTGGGTATCTTGTGACTGTCTTATGACCATGATGTAATTAAGTATCTGGTGAGCATGATGTAATGGTCTTGTGATGGTGGGCTGATATATTTTCAAACCAGTGTGAGGTCACTTGGTGTAATTTTCCCGCCAGTGTGAGTTCATGTGATGGCCTGTTCCAACAGGTATAAAACTGCTGTGATGCAAGAGTTTTTGTTAGGATGTCGTTTAATTCATCTGTTTCTCCGTTATGCTGTGTATTTGGTTTCATGAAGCAGTTTTGTTTTAAAGTGGAGTTTTAATTCTTACTGTAAGGTTCATTGCCATTGTGCCAGCAGTTTTGAAAATCACTGCCAGTTATGTTTGATGTATATTCAATTTAATTTTAAAGTCTAAGTATTGGAGAGTGAAGATTTATCGAAGTACAGAAACCTGAAGGATCAAGGAAAGTTAGTATTTTTGGTGGTTTAATACAGGATTGACCTTATTGGATCTTCGCTCCGAGAATAGTAACCTGCATCTGAGATAGCCACTGCATTGTAAGAGCAGAAAGGGTTGGGTGCAGTATTATTCACCAAGGGAAAGGTCAGTTCCTTCAAGCGGTTTTTATGTCCTTCATCGTGAATCCTTTGGGCAAGGCATATTTTGGCTGGGATCAGCAGTAACATCACATAATCGAGGAATTTGTTACTTCAGGAAAGTCTCTCCTAATTGACTGTATGAATCAGTTGGACTTTCACATTTATCACTTTAAGAACTGTTCGAGTTGCCGTATAGCAGTTAACTTCCAGTTAAGTTAGTCGTTTGTTTACTTTTCATTTTTATTGAGCAGAGTTTAAATAAATGTTTATTTGTTTATAAAAAATCTGTCTCAATTCTATATTCTTTGGTGCCATATCTAACACTAACCTGATCCCAACATATTGAGGCAAGACTGAGACTATACTTCATTAAGAGTTTGAAGAGATTTGGTATGTCAATAAAAACACTCAAAAACTTCTATATATGTGCTGTGGAGTGCATTCTGACAGGTTGCATCACTATCTGGTATGGGGGAGGAGGTGCAGGGGCTACTGCACAGGACTGAAAGAAGCTGCAGAGAGTCCTTTTCTCACTGTTACCATCAGGTAGGAGGTACAGGAGCCCGAAGGGACACACTCAGTGATTCAGGAACAGCTTCTTCCCCTCTGCCATCCAGTTCCTAAATGGATATTGAACCCATGTACACTACCTCACTTTTTTAATGTACATTATTTCTGTTTTTGCACGATTTGTAACCTGTAATTATTTATTTCTTCTTCTTCTTCTTCTTCTTCTTCTTCTTCTTCTTCTTCTTCTTCTTCTTCTTCTTCTTCTTCTTCTTCTTCTTCTTCTTCTTCTTCTTCTTCTTCTTCTTCTTCTTCTTCTTCTTCTTTATATTATGTGTTGCATTGAACTTCTGCTCCTAAATTAACAAATTTCACAACACATGCTGGTGATAATAAACCTGATTCTGATTCTGATTCTGAAATGCCTCATTTGTATCAACATCCAACACAGCCCAAGGTTTGTTCTGGGGGCAGCCTGCAGTTGTTGCCAGTCTCAGGGTGCCGAGATATGCCCACAAGTCACTAAGACCAACCTGTAGATCTTTGGAATGTGGGAGGGAACTGGAGCATCCAGAGGGGATCAAACAAACTCCTTACAGGCAGTGGTTGGAATTGAACCACGACTGATGAGTCCTGTCATTGTAACACAGCTCTGCCACTCTTCTTTGCACTTCTTCCAGTTTAATCATGCTTTCTGACAAGAGGGTAACCAAAACTGCACAAAATACTAAGGAAATTGTTAACATTTGAGTTGTTTTTTCAGTGTGTTTGTGTAAGTGTTTTCCCAATGTCACTTCTCCCAATTACTAACATCCTGTCCTAACAACCACCTCATTCTTGTAAGGAAGTGGCAATTGTGATAACCATGGCTGCCACATCTTCTTTAGTGGTATCAAATTCCTTCGACTGGGAATTGCAGGAATAAACTGATTGGATAAAATCTGAGTTTTCCTGGTGAATATCTAGTTTAATTCTACTTCCCATTCTGTCATGTCAGTCCATTGCCATAATGTGGCCAATCTTAAGTTGGAGGAGTAACACCTCCTATTCTATTTGGGTAACCTCCAAGCTGACAGCATGAACATTAATTTCTCTAATTTCCAGTATTTTCTCACTCACTTCCCCTTCTGTCTTTTTTCATTCCCCATTCTTGCTTCCACAAGCTTATCACCTCGCTTTGTCTCTCATCTTCCTTCCCTTTCTCCAGTGATCCACTCTCTTCTCTAATCAGATTGCTTCTTCTGCTCTATACCTGTCCTATCTATCACCTCTCAGCTTCTTACTCAATTTGTCGTCCCCCAGCCAACCACCTTCCTCCTCCCTGGTTTTACCAAATAAACCTGCCAGTTTGTATTCCTCCCCTACATCCCAACTTCTTTATTCTGGCTACATTACTTCTTCCTTTCCAGTTCTAATGAAGGGTCTCAGCCCGAAACACTAACTATTTATTCCTCTCCATAGATACTGTCTGACCTTTCAACTTCCGCTTGCAATTTGTGTGTGCTGCTCTGATTGGGTAGAGGTTTTCACAATATTGCCAATATCCATTATTGAGATGGATTAAAATGTCATGGTCCATTCGTATGCTTGTACCCTAGGTTGGGTCTGGAAGTAATGTTCTTTGGAAATCAATAATGAGGTGCAAATGTCACAGTATGTTTACAGTTATTCTATGAGATGTGCCATGGTTAAATTCCGAGTTCCCATTCATTATTTCCTGTTTATTAACAGCTGGTATAATGCATGCATTGTATTCGTTTGTCTGCTAATATTTGCTGAATTTGCTGTTTGCTGCCATTCAGTTTGCTCTCACATCAACATTTTGCTGGCAATGCCAACGTAGATACTGTAATCTTCCATCACATTAATCCTAATTATTTTTCAACACAGATTGATGAGACTTCTAATCAGCTCCTTTGAGAAATGAATTATAATGCTACTTTCAAAATAGAGACTCACTCAGTAGTTTTGTCATTAAAAACAAAGTTTCTGTGGTATTGAGGTCTATAGCATGAAATATGTTCATAGCAACATTGAGCCAAGTCTCTGCAGAAATTTTGAGGTAGAGCCCTTTGAAACAAGCCACCAGTCTCTTCACTCAACTGCTGCCCAGTACTGGCACTGGATGAGAACAAAATTCAGCTGTAGCTCCAGGGCTAATTTGACTCCTCAGTGAAAAATTGCCAGTTAAGTGAAACATTCATGTACGGAAAACTTGAATCACCATGTTCAGGAAAAAAATGGCCTTCATTTTTTTCCTCATCTTTTCTGTTAGAAATATTGCCCAAAAACATAAGAAAATTATTTCTATTGCCAAGAGAGCAGATTGAATAAGAATCTTTCATTCAGCTGTATGCAGCTGAAAATAATTTTTACAATGTTCAAAAATTGATAATAACCATTCTGAGGTGATTTTTTCAAAGCAGGTATTTCGCTGACATGCATCAGTGAGTGTCATTTGCATCCCACAACAATATCCATGGCAGGATGGATAGTGACAGCATTCCCACAGAGGAACCTAGATCACGGAGACCCAGGATTCCCTGTCACTATAAACTCCCAAGACAATGTGGTCTTGTGAGCACAGGTCTCCTGAGGGACCGAGTTAGGAAACTGGAGACGCAGCTCAATGAACTTCGCCTAGTCAGGAAGAGCGAGGAGGTGATAGAGAGGAGTTATAGGCTGGTGGTTACTCTGGGGCCATGGGAGACAGACAAGTGAGTCACGGTCAGGAGGGGTAAGGAGAAGAGTCATGTACTAGAGAGCACTCCAGTGGCTGTACCCCTTGACAATAAGTGCTCCTGTTTGAGTACTGTTGGGGGGGCACAGCTAGCTGGGGGAAGCGACAGTGGCCATGCCTCTGGCACAGAGACTGGCCCTATGGCTCAGAAGGGTAGGAAAGGAAAGAGGAAGGCAGTAGTGATAGGGGACTCTATAGTTAGGGGGTCAGACAGGCGATTCTGTGGACACAGGAAAGAAAATCGGATGGTAGTTTGCCTCCCAGGTGCCAGGGTCTGGGATGTTTCGGATCACGTCCAAGACATTCTGTGCTAGGAGGGAAAACAGCCAGAGTTTGTGGTACATATTGGTACCAATGACATGGCTAGGAAAAGGGAAGAGGTCCTGAAAAAAGACTACAGGGAGTTAGGAAGGAAGTTGAGAAGCAGGCTCCACACATAGCTCCATAATGATTTCTGGATCATTGGAACCTCTTTTGGGGGAGGTTTGACCTGTACAAAAAGGTTGGGTTGCACTTGAATCCCAGCAGGACCAATATCCTGGTGGGGAGGTTTACTAAGGCTACTGGGGAGAGTTTAAACTAGAATTGTTGGGGGTGGGAACCGACCTGAAGAGACTGGGGAAGAGGAGGTTGGCTCACAAATAGAGAAAGCTTGCAGACAGTGCAAGAGGGAGGATAGGTAGGTGATAGAGAAGGGATGCATTCAGACCGAAGGCTTGAAATGTGTCTACTTTAATGCAAGGGTGTTGTGAACAAAGCAGATGAGCTTAGAGCATGGATCAGTACTTGGAGATATGATGTGGTGGCCATTACAGAGATTTGGATGGCTCAGGGACAGGATTGGTTACTTCAAGTGCCGGGTTTTAGATGTTTCAGAAAGGACAGGGAGGGAGGCAAAAGATGTGGGGGCATGGCACTGTTGATCAGAGATAGTGTTACGGCTGCAGAAAAGGTGGACACCATGGAGGGATTGTCTATGAAGTCTCTGTGGTTGGAAGTTAGAAACAGGAAGGGTTCAATAACTTTACTGGGTGTGTTTTATAAGCCGCCTAATAGTAACAGGGATATCAAGGAGCAGACAGGGAAACAGATCCCTTGGTGTAATAATAACTAAGTTGTTGTGATGGGAGATTTTAATTTCCCAATTATCAATTGGCATCTCCCTAGAGCGAGGGGTTTAGATGGGGTGGAGTTTGTTAGCTGTGTTCAGGAAGGTTTCTTGACACAGTATGTAGATAAGCCTACAAGAGGAGAGGTTGTGCTTGATTTGGTATTGGGAAATGAACCTGGTCAGGTGTTAGATCTTTCAGTGGGAGAACATTTTGGAGATAATGATCATAATTCTATCTCCTTTACAACAGCATTGGAGAGATTTAGGAATGGACAAGTTAGGAAAGCATTTAATTGGAGTAAGGGGAATTATGAGGCTATCAGGTAGGAAATTGGAGATTATAAGGCTAACAAGAAGGAGCTTAAGAAGGAAATTGTGAGAGCCAGAAGAGGCCATGAGAAGGCCTTGGCAGGCAGAATTAAGGAAAACCCAAAGGCATTCTACAAGTATGTGAAGAGCAATGGGATAAGATATGAAATAATAGGACCTATCAAGGGTGACAGTGGGGAAGTGTATATGGAACCATAGGAAATAGCAGAGGTACTTAGTCAATATTTTACTTCAGTATTCACTATGGAAAATTACCTTAGTGACTTGCAGCAGACTGAAAAGCTTGAGCATAGAGCTATTAAGAAAGAGGATCTGCTGGAGCTTTTGAAAAGCATCAAGTTGGATAAGTCACCGGGACCAGATGAAATGTACCCCAGATGCTTTGGGAGGTGAGGGAGGAGATTGCTGAGCCTCTGGTGATGATCTTGGCATCATCAATGGGGACAGGAGAGGTTCCGGAGGATTGGAAGGTTGTGGATGTTGTTCCTTTATTTGAGAAAGGGAGTAGAGATAGCCCAGGAAATTATAGACCTGTGAGTCTTACCACAGTGGTTGGTAAGTTGATGGAGAAGATCCTGAGAGGCAGGATTTATGGACATTTGGAGAGGTATAATATGATTAGGAATCATCAGCATTGCTTTGTCAAGGGCAGGTCGTGCCTTATGAGCCTGATTGAATTTTTTGAGCATGTGGCTAAACACAATGATGAAGGAAGAGCGGTAGATGTAGTGTATATGGATTTCAGCAAGGCATTTGATAACGTACCCCATGCAAGGCTTATTGAGAAAGTAAGCAGCCATTGGATCCAACTGGATATTGTTTTGTGGATCCAGAACTGGCTTGCCCACAGAAGCCAAAGAGCAGTTCTAGACAGGTCATATTCTGCATGGAAGTCGGTCACCAGTGTCTCTGTGCCTCAGGGATCTGTTCTGGGACCCTTACCCTTCATGATTTTTATAGATGACCTGGATGAGGAAGTGAAGGGATGAGTTAGTAAGTTTGCTGATGTTGGGGGCTGTTGTGGATAGTGTGGAGGGCTGTCAGAGGTTACAGCAGGACATTGATAGGATGCAAAACTGGGCTGAAAAGTGGCAGATGGAGTTCAACCCAGATAAGTGTGAAGTGGTTTATTTTGGTAGGTCAAATATGACGGCAGAATATAGAATTAATACTTAAGACTCTTGGCAGTGTAGAGGATCAGAGATATCTTGGGGTCCAAATGCATAGGACTCTCAAAGCAGCTGCACATGTTGACTCTGTGGTTAAGAAGGCGTATGGTGTATTAGCCTTCATGAATCATGGAATTGAATTTAGGAGCCGAGAGTAATGTTGCAGCTACATTGGACCCTGGTCAGACCCTACTTGGAGTACTCTGCTCAGTTATGGTCACCTTCTGGTCCACAGGAAAGATGTGGAAGCCATAGAAAGGGTGCAGAGGAGATTTACAATGATGTTGCCTGGATTGGGGAGCATGCCTTATGAGAATAGGTTGAGTGAACTCGGCCTTTTCTCCTTGGAGCGACGGAGGATGAGAGGTGACCTGATAGAGGTGTATAAGATGATGAGAGGCATTGATCATGTGGATAGTCAGAGGCTTTTTTCCAGGGCTGAAATGGTTGCCACAAGAGGTTTAAGGTGCTGGGGAGTAGGTACAGAGATGTCAGGGGTAATATTTTTATGCAGAGAGTGATGAGTGCGTGGAATGGGCTGCCAGCAATGGTGGTGGAGGCGGATATGACCCTAGTGATTTCTAAGGTAGGGACATGTTCAGCACAACCTTGTGGGCTGAACGGCCAGTATTGTACTGTAGGTTTTCTATGTTTCTAAGAAGCAGAAAAGGAAAGTTTCCAGGACAGGTTCTAACCCATTGTTATCAGATTGTATTCACTGAAGTTGAGAGGAATGAAGGGTTGCGTTATTGAAACTTATTTTTGAAACAAAGGCGTGGTTGAGAGTGTGCTGACCTTTTGCATCACAACCTGGTACTCCAGCTGCAGTGCTGCTGACAAAAAAGCCTTGCAGAGGGTGGTTAGGGGAGCAGAGAAGGTTATTGGGCTCTCCCTACCTTCTGTCCAAGACCTCTTTCAGAGACGGTGCCTCCAGAAGACACGGTCTTCTTAAAGACCACTCATACCCTCTCCATGAACTGTTTGTTCTTCTGTCATCAGGTAAACATTACAGGAGCATGAAAACTAAAACCACAAGGCTACTAAACAGCTTCCTCCCACAGGCAGTCAGACTGCTAAATAGCTGCTTTACTTGACTCTGCTTTGGACACTTTTAACTTGCACTGGACACTTATATCTTGTTTTTAACTGACATATGGCTGTTGTGTTTTACTATATATTGTTATGTTTATTATTTAGTGTTGTGTTTGTTATCTTATGATTGCACTGCTCCTGGGAAACATTGTCTCATTCTGCCCTGCAGAGCTGATATACGGTTAGAATGATAATAAAGTTTTTGAAGCTTAAATCTTATCAAATTATTGAAAGGCCTAGATAGAGTGGAAGTGGAGAGGATGTTTCCTATAGTGGGGGAGTCCTCAGAATAGGACAGAAGATAGAAGAATAGAACAGTGATGAGGATTTTTTTAAAATCTGTGTTTAATCTGTGTAATTGATTGCTAAAAATAGCTGTGGAGGCCACATCATTGGGTCTATTTAAAGTGGAGGATGATAGATTCTTGATTAGTAAGGGCATCAGTGATTACAAGGAGGAGGAAGGTGAATGGCATTGAGAGGGATAACAAATCATCCATGATGGAATGGTGGAGAAGGCTCAACGGGCCAAATTGCCTAATTCTGCTCCTATGTCTAATTGTCTTATAGTCTTGTTGAATGTTTCCCTAGTGTAATATGATAGACTCTTGATTGCAGAAGCTACTTGTTATGATCATGTCCCTTCATGTCTGCCTGCTCTGCATTTTCCCTGTAACTGTAACATTTCATTCTGCTTTCTATTACTGTTTTTCTGTGTACTATCTCATGCGCTGTGTAATAAGTTGTTCTCTGTGAACAGCTTTCTACCCTACCTCGGCACAGAGAGCAATAATAAAATAATTTTCCAATGCCAAAAACACCAAGACCTTTTGAATAATTTTTGCCATTCAGTGCCTGAGGCAGATTTACAACTCAACTTTGTGCATTGTCTCTTTTGCCTCAAGTTCCTTAATTTCTGCAGTTAAGAAGAATTGCCTGCCTGTAGTTGACCTAGCATAGTAAAATGCTGTATTTTAAGTTGCTTTCCAGACATACTTTATTGGTTACAACTGTACACCTCACTAATGCAAATATCTAACCAGCCAGTCAGCAACTGAATGCATAAAAGCATGCAAATTTGGTCAAGAGGTTCAGCTGTTGTTCACACCAAACATCAGAATGGGAAAGAAATGTGATCTAAATGTGATTTGACTGTGGAATAATTGTTGATGCCAGATGGGGTGGTTTGAGAAACTGCTGGTCTCCTGGCATTTTCACGTACTGCATTCTCTAGAGTTTACAGACAATGGTACAAAAACAAAAAAAAAAATCCATTGGGCTACAACAGCAGAAGGCCATACACCATGAACATACACACAGTTGCCATGTTATTAAGTACAGCAGGTACCTAATAAAGTGGCTATTAAGTGCACTTTCATAGACAACTTCATTAATAAGCATCTTTCCCATCCATTCTGTTGTTTTAATCTATTTCTAAACCTTTCACATCAGCTAGCACATTAAAGAGTTTGCCACACTCACACTGGACTGACCCACAGCTGATAGGATATTGATCTTCCTGCAGCTCATCATGGAGGACTTACACGCATTTCTTCCTCATGAATTTAATATCCCATGTACAGAGCAATGGAAGCATCAAGCCAGCAGAACACTGTAAATAAGGTCACTGCAGTTCTATTAACCCCATACTGGGCACCTTGTTGACACAATCATTGCTAAAATATGATCATTTCTATCCAGACTATGATAGATATGTTTACCACTGACAATAGTGATCATGGACAGTGACGGTGAATATACAAATCTGGTTCTTTTCTAATTTCTTCATTTGTTCCTTCATCACTGGTTTAGAACAGGAGCGTACACTGACACCAAGACAATAATAACCATATAACCATATAACAATCACAGCATGGAAACAGGCCATCTCGGCCCTCCTAGTCCATGCTGAACTCTTAATCTCACCTAGTCCCACCTACCCGCACTCAGCCCATAACCCTTCACTCCTTTCCTGTCTACATACCTATCCAATTTTACCTTAAATGACAAAACTGAACTGGCCTCTACTACTTCTACAGGAAGCTCATTCCACACAGCTATCACTCTCTGAGTAAAGAAATACCCCCTTGTGTTTCCCTTAAACTTCTGCCCCCTAACTCTCAAATCATGTCCTCTCGTTTGAATCTCCCCTACTCTCAATGGAAACAGCCTATTCACGTCAACTCTATTTAATATCATAAACATTTATAAACATTTTCAATATATTGCTTTCTTCAGTTTGAAGGGATCAATTCAAATGTGCAGGAATATAATAGCTGCAAAGGTTAGTAGAATCTGTCCAGTGCACCCCTCCCCACCATCAATGATATCTATAGAAGGTTCTGTCTCAAGAAGGCAACATGATTCACCAAAGATCCCCTTCAGCTGGGCCATACCATCTTCTCCCATTGGGCAGAAGGTAACTGTGAGAAGATGGCATGACCTGGACAGGAAGCCTGAAGTCCCACACCACCAGGTTCATGAACAGCCACTTCTCTTCAACCACTTAGTTCTTGAACCAATTCGTAAAACCCTCACCACTTCAGTTTAGCAACATTTTATCACCTTGCACTAAAATCTACTTTTTTGTGCTAATTGTGTTATTTATTGTAAAAATTGTTAAAAGTGCAAGTCCATGTTTTTTTTTCTGCTTTATCTGATGCTGTGGGCCTGTATTGCTCCTGCAAGATGTACTGGTGCATCTGATGATCAAGTGGACTTCAGTTTCAAAAAGTCTGTTAACAACTCAATTTTAAATCAGTGAACATATCACTAAAGTATGCTGAAAAGGAAATAAGTTAGAGTTTTGAACACTAATCACTTTCTTAGATAATGAAACATGTCTTACATTTTGAATATTAAATGCATCTTGGTAAATCACGTTCACTTGAAGGATCATCTTGAATTTACTTGAAATGGCTTCAGTGTTGCTTGATATTCAAATGTTCTTTACATACAGTAGAAGAGGCAATGGTGTCATGAGTGGCAATGATTTAGAATTATTACTTTTTAACTCATTTCTTACAATTGTGAGAATTCACTTTCTGTTGTTTGAAATAAGTTTTCTGTTAAGCTATCCACTATTTATACTGGTGAAATTCTACTTCAACTGGGCAAATGGAGTAATCACAAGAGAAAAGTTAGTTTGAAAAGCTGTAGCTCCTGAGGGCGCAGCCAGTTTCATCATTAAATTGGCTAATTTACACATACATAGAGTAATTCATTACCAGTAAAGTTCACTTGACTGATTTTTGTATTGCCAATGAATGCCAACAATAAGGAATGTTCCTTTCAAATATATGCTGCTGTTTAGGAGGTATTTTATTCTAAAGCATCTTCAAATTATATTCCCAACAAAACCAAAGAAGAGAATTTTATTTTAAGTGTCAACTTAATAAGCATCTAATAACTAAATTATTCAGCTAAACCACAAAGATCTTGAGTTCCAAATCCTAAAACAATTTTTCAGTTGAAATACTAAATAATACTTATCTCATCTTTTTATATAGGCCTAAATAAAATTGAGTGCTGGTGTATTATATTTAAAACAAACTAACTGGTAAATCGAGCTACATGGCAGTATTGTACATTTCAGGAAAATTTGTGCTAGAGTGAACAGATAGAATACAAGATATCCTGATGCCAAGAAAATCCAATTGATAAAATTCAATCACAGTGGTTAATATTCCAAGGAATGAAAACTTATTGGATTTTCAGATTAGATTACAATTTCCTCTAGATTACTGTCTAGGCAGTAAAAGTCAGAATCCACTCAGAATCAGAATCAGGTTTATTGTCATTCACATATGTCATGATTTTTTTTCTTTTGTGGCAGCAGTATAGTGCAAGACATAAAATTTATTAATAGTTACAAAAAATCAATAATTAGTTCAAAAGAGGAAAATGAACTAGTGTTCATGGTTTCATGGACAGTTCAGAAATCTGATAGCAGAGGGGGAAGAAACTGTTCCTGGATTTCTGATAGGTCTTCAGGCTGTTGTACCTCTTCCCTGGGGGTATAAAAGATAGCACATGCAGGTTGCTCTCTTACTTTTCTACCACCCACGGGGCCCGACTTCAGGCTGAATTCGCGACCTGCCCTGAAAGACCACAGAGAAAGAGCGTTGCAGACATAGATGGGCCCTTTCCCCTGTGGTTTGTTCATAGGATGCTAACTTATTCAGTTCTATAAATTGGGGAGGTTTAGCAGAGTATCTCTGCATTTACTGATTAACTGAATGTAAGATATTTTGGATAGCTTAGACAAATACTTGTTTAGCTAGATACCCGATTTAGTGTTTCACAGTTTGTTAAATAAATATCTCACACACCCATTTTTAAATCTGAGTCTCCTGTTTAATTCATTGCATCCTCGAACCTGCTCTCCCACGTTACATTTGGCATAATCGGCAGGATCCACTGTTTGGTGGAGAAGATGAGTATCTTTAGAAGCAAGCTTCAACGGTTATTCTGAATCACAGCAAGCAGGCAACGGAGTAAGTTGCCAGTTTTTCGGGAAAAAGTTCAGATTGTTTTTTCAAACTACTTGGGATAAAAGAGGCATGACTGCGCAGGCGTGACCTCAGAGCGTGGAAGATTTAAAAAGAACACTGCCCTATCCAGCGGGCAGCGGAGTGAACGGGTATAGAGTGATAGGGCTTCGGCTCAACGGGCTTAGGCAGAAACAGGAAGAGGCTTTCTGTGACCACTGAGTCTTACAGTTAAGTGGTAGGTTACAGGTTTATTTATTTAGAGCTAACAGTAGCATTAGAGGTATGAATTTAGGATTAGTGTTGTGCCTGGAGTGCCAGATGAGACTCCCAGCCTCCCCCAGGAATACATCTGCTCCAGATGCAATGAGATGAAGCTCCTTAGGGATCGTGTGAGGTATCTGGAGCAACAACTTGATGACCCTCAGCTAATTAGAGAAAGTGAGGAGGTGATTGATAGTATCTATAGAGAGATAGTGGACAGCACCTCTGTGAAAGTCCCCCTCAGGAATCCATATATAGTTTTAGATACTGTTGGAAAGGTTGACCAGACAGAGGAAGACCACAATGAACGGGACTCTGGCAGTCTGCCCAATGCTGTGATCAAGAGAGCAAGGAGAAATGCCGTCGTTATAGGAGATTCCATCGTGAGGGGAAGAGACAAGAGATTCTGCGAGCCGGACCAGGATACCCGAATGGTGTGTTGCCTCCCTGGTGCGAGGGTATGAGATATCCCGGATCAGGTCCAGAGTATTCTGAGGAGAGAGGGCGAGCAACCAGAAGTCTTGGTACATGTTGGTACCAATGACATAGACAGAAAAAGAGAAGAGGTCCTGAAGGGTTACTGGGAGCTAGAAAGAAAGTTGAAAAGCCAGACCTCCAGAGTAATAATCTCAGGATTACTGCCTGGGCCACGCACTAATGATGGTAAGAATAGCAGAATTAAGCAGATGAATGTGTGGCTAAGTAACTGGTGCAGGGGGCAGGGCTTCAAATTCTTATATCACTGGGATCTATTTTGGGGAAGGCATGACTTATACAGAAACGATGCGTTACACCTGAACTCAAAGGGTACTAATATCCTGGTGGGATTGTTTAATATAGCTGTTAGGGAGGGTTTAAACTAAGTTGGCAAGGGGAAGGAAACTAGGGAGTTTGGGTCAAGGAAGAGGAAAATAATAATAAGTCAAGGATACTGTGCAGCACAGATGGCAGGAAGGACAGGCAGGTGAATAGACAGGATAATTTGCTGTGCAATAGAAATATAGCAAAATCAGTAACATATACTGATCTAAGTGTACTAAAATGCACGCAGCATTAGAAATAAAGTGGATGACCTTGTACAGCTACAGGTTAAAAGAAAAGACGTAGTGGCCATCACTGAGTCATGGCTAAATGATGGATGTGATTGGGAGCTGAATGTCCAAGGATACACAGTGTATAGGAAAGATAGGAAGGTAGGTAAAGGGGGTGGCATGGCCCTGATGGTAAGCAAAGATATCAAATCACTAGAAAGAAGGGACATAGGATCAGAAGAAGTAGAAACCCTATGGGTCGTGTTAAGAAATGGCAAGGGTAAAAAGACGCTAATAGCGGTTATATACAGGCCTCCAAACAGCAGCCGGGATGTGGTCTACAAGTTACAGCTGGAAATAGAAAAAGTGTGTCAGAAGGAAAATGTCAAGATAATTATAGAAGATTTTAATATGAAAGTGGATTGGGAAAGTTAGGAAGATACTGGATCTCAGGAGAGGGAGTTTGTAGAATGCCTACAGGATGGCTTTTTGGAACAGCTTGTCCATAAGCCCACCAGGGGATCAGCTGCTTTGGATTGGGTGCTGTGTAATGAGCCTGAGGTGATTAGGGAGCTAGAGGTAATTGAACCCCTTGCAAGTAGTGATCATAATATGATGAAGTTCAGTTTCAAATTTGAAAAGAAGCTGGTATCAGGTGTATCAATATTTCAGTGGAACAAAGAAAATTACAGAGGTATAAGAGAGGAAATGGCTCAAGTTGATTGGAAAAGTAAGCTAAATGGAGGGACAGTAGAGCAGAATTGGATGAAATTCTTATAAGAAATAAGGAAAGTGCAGGAAAAATATATTCCAAGAAAAAAGAAAATCATAAAAGTGTGATCACAAATGTGGCTAACAAGAGATGTTAAGGTTAAAATAAAAGCAAAAAAGGCAGCATACAAGGAAACAAAAATTAGTGGGAAAACTGAGGATTGGATGAATTTTTAAAAAATTACAGAAGGAAACTAAGAAAGTCATTAGGAAAGAAAATATGAATTATGAAAGGAAATTGGCAATTAACATAAAAAGGACACTAAGAGTTTTTTAAAAAATATATGAAGAGTAAAAGAGTGACACGGGTAGATATAGGACCTATCGAAAAGGATGCTGGAGAAATTATAATGGGTAACAAAGAGATGGCAGAGGAACTAAATGAGTATTTTGCATTAGTCTTCACAGTGGAAGACATTAGCAACATACCTGATAGCCAGAGGTCTCAGGGAATAGAATTAGGTACAGTCAAGATTACTAGAGAGAAAATGCTTGAGAAGCTAAATGGACTAAGGATAGATAAGTCTCCCAGACTGGATGAAGTGCATCCATGGATTCTGAAGGAGGTGGCTTTGGAGATTGTGGAAGCATTGGAAATAATCTTCCAGGAATCAGTAGACTCTGGCATGGTTCCGGAGGACTGGAAGATCACAAATGTAGTTCTGTTGTTTAAGAAAGCGGGGAGGCAGCAAAAAGAAAATTACAGACCTATTAGTCTGATATCGGTAGTTGGAAAATTATTGGAGTCGATCCTCAAAGATGAGATTATGAATTACCTTGAGATACATGACAAAATAGGCCCAAGCCAACATGGTTTCATGAAGGGAAGATCCTGCCTCACCAACCTATTGGAATTTTTTGAGGTAATCTTGAATAAGATTAACAAGGGAGAGGCTGTGGATGTTGTGTTTTTGGATTTTCAAAAGGTCTTTGATAAGGTGCCGCATAAGAGGCTGCTTAATAAGATGAGGGCCCATGGAATTACAGGAAGGATATTGGAATGGGTAGAGCATTGGCTGATAGGCAGAAAGCAAGGAGTGGGAATACAGGGATCCTATTCTGGTTTGTTGCCAGTTACTAGTGGTGTTCCTCAGAGGTCGGTGTTGGGGCCTCTTCTTTTTACACTGCATATTGATGATTTAGATTATGGATTAAATGGTTTAGTGGCTAAGTGTGTGGATGACACCAAGCTAGGTGGAGGAGCAGGAAGTGTTGAAGAAACAAAAAGGTTTCAGAGAGACTTGGTCAGTTTAGGAGAATGGGCAAAGAAATGGCAGATGAGATACAATATTGAGAAATGTACTGTTGTACATTTTGGAAGAAGAAACAGTCGGGCAGATTATTATTTAGATGGGGAGAAAATTCAAAAATCGGAAGTGCAAAGGGACTTGGGGGTCCTAGTGCAGGATACCCTAAAGGTTAACCTCCAGATTGGATCGGCAGCAAGGAAAGCGAATGCTATGTTGGCATTCATTTCAAGAGGAATGGTATATAAGAGTAAGGAGGTGTTGATGAGGCTCTATGGGGCACTGGTGAGACCCCATTTGGAATACTGTATGCAGTTTTGGGCCCCCTATTTTAGAAAGGATGTGCTGATGTTGGAGAGAGTTCAGAGAAGATTCACGAGGATGATTCCTGGAATTCAGGGACTAACATATGAGGAACGTTTGTCGGCTCTTGGATTGTATTCATTAGAATATAGAAGAATGAGAGGGGATCTCATAGAAACATTTCAAATGTTGAAAGGGTTGGACAGAGTAGATGTGGAAAGGCTGTTCCCCTTGGTGGGTGAGTCCAGGACAAGAGGTCATAGTCTTAGAATTAGAGGGTACCAATTTAAAACAGAGATGAGGAGAAATTTTTTTTAGCCAGAGGGTCGTGGATTTATGGAATTCATTGTCACATACAGCTGTGGAGGCCCAATCATTGAGGGTTTTTAAGGAGGAGATTGACAGGTATCTAATTAGTCAGGGTATCAAGGGATATGGGAAAAAAGCTGGAAGTGGAACTAGACGGGAGAATAGTTTAGCTCATGGTGGAGTGGCGGAGCAGACTTGATGAGCTGAATGGCCTGCTTCTGCTCCTTTGTCTTGTGATCTTGTGATCTTTCTTATAGCCTTTATAGTTGCCTTTTGTTGGATTTTAAAAGCTTCCCAGTCATATAACTTCTCATTCACTTTTGCTACCTTATATGCCCTTTCCTTGGCTTTTCTGCAGTCCTTAACTTCCCTTGTCAGCCACATTTATCTATCTCTGCCATTTGAGATCAACTTCTCTGTGACATATATCTATCCTGCACTATGGGAACTAGTCTCAGAAACTTCTGCCATAATCCCTGCTGTATTCCTCTCCAATCCAAGTGGGCAAGCTCCTCTCTCACGCCTCTGTAATTCTCTTTATTCCATTGTGATACTGATACATGTGCATTATGCTTCCCCTCTCAATCATATTATGATTGTAGTACAAATTCAATCATATTATGATCACTCCCTCCTAGGGTTTCTTCATGTTAAGCTCCCTAATAAGATAAGACCATAAGATATAGGCGCAAAATTAGATCATTTAGCCCATCAAGTCTGCTCTAACATTCGATCATGGCTGATCCCAGATCTCACTCAACCCCATACACTTGCTTTCTCACCATAGCCTTTGATGTCTTGACTGAAATTATTAACTTCTGCCTTAAATATACACATTACTCAGCCTCCACCACAGTCTACAGCAGAGCATTCCACAGATTTACTGCTCTCTGGCTAAAAAAAAAATTCCTCCTTATCTCTGTTCTAAATGGTCACTGCTCAATTTTAGTTCTGGATTCCCCACCATAGGAAATGCCCTCTCCACATCCACCCTATCTAGTCTTTACAAGATCTGGGTTATTATACAAAACCCAATCTAAGATAGTGTTTCCCCTAGTAGGCTCAACCACAAGCTGCTATAAAAGGCCATCTCATAGGCATTCAACAAATTCCCTCTTGCAGACTGACACCAGCCTAATTTTCCCAATCCCCAATGCTTATTGAAGTCCCTATTATAATTGTGACATTACCCTTAATACGTGCTTTTTCCAGCTCTCTTTGCAACCTCAACCCTACATTTTGGCTATTTGGAGACCTATGTATGATTCCCATAATTTTTTTACCCTTAACTCCACCTACAAAAATTCAACATTTTCTGACATGTCACCTCTTTCTAAAGATGAAATTCCATCTCTTACCAACAAAGCCACACAACTACCTATGCCTTTCTGCCTGTCCTTTCGATATAAAGTATATCCTTTGATATTAAGCTCCCACCTGTGACCTTTTTCCAGCCACAACTTATTGCTGCCCACAATGTCATACTGACCAATCTCTGATTGTGCTACAAGTTTGTCCACCTAATTCCAAATATCACATGCATTTAAATACAACCCCTTCAACCCTGCATTCTTCAGCCTTTTGAATTTTGCCTCTATGGTACAATTTAACTCTGTTCTGTCTGCATTTGTACCCAATTATTGGCTTGTCCTTCCTTACGTTCTTGTTACACCCATCATCTACTTGTAAACCTGCTGGCTCATCCTCAGCTCTATCATACTGGTTCCCATACCTGTGCCCCAGTAGTTTTAACCACTCCTAACACCTCCAGTAAACCTGCCCTCAAGAATATTGATATCCCTCAGATTCAAGTGTAACCATCCCTTTTGTACAGGTCATACCTGCCTCAGAAGAGGTCCCAATTATTCAGAAAACTGAACCCCTGTACCCTGATCCAATTCTTCAGCCGCGCATCGACAGCAGAGACCAGCACCACAGAGCTAGAAGATAAGGGTACAGACAGAGCCTGTCCGCTGACGAAGGTAAATAATTTAGAGGCCGTTCGAAGGGCAAACTGGCAACCAGAGCCTGTGAAGGTTCGTGCCACGATGAGAAGGGGTGATGGCCTCAAAACGTGGCTAGGGAATGAGGATGTCTGTCCGATGGATGGCACTGGTAGATATCGGCACCGAGCACACAATCATTCCGAGTAACCCTGAAATTTCGGAGGGTCCCTGAGTTACTACAGAGGGCTGGGGGGTGGGTCTCTGGGTTACTATAGAGGGCTGGGGCGTCGGATTCCTTCTGCCTACCCGGGAGGTTACTTTGCACGTGGCCCTCGGGGCAGGAATGCCAGGTCCCATGACTGCCTTAGTAGCGGCATTTCCTGAATGTATTCTGGGCGCGAACGTGTTGACGGGTAATTCGTTGCAGACGAGTAAGGGTCATTTCTCCTTAGGGATGGCTCAGGCGAAGGTGCTGGTGGAAGTGGGAACCTTTAGTGGTTCCGCTCCCTTCGAAAGTGGTCAACATCAAACAGTACCTGAAAACCAGAGGCACCACAGAGATTGGGGAGACTGTACCCCGATTGCATGAGGGAGTCATTCGCCCTGCCGTGTCTCCTTACAGTAGTCTGCTGCAGCCAGTGCGGAAGGGAGACGGGACGTGGCGCATGACTGTTGATTATCAACAATTGAACAAATATGGACCATCCCTCTTAAACGCAGTTTCGGAAATGATTATTATCATTGATTTTATAAGGGGTAGAGGGGGGAAGCATTGGTACGCGGTAGTGAATCCTGCCAATCCCTTTCTCTCTATTCGTCTGAGTTCAGAATCGCAGGAGCAGTTTGCCTTTACATGGGAAGGTCGGCAGTGCACTTTTTGCCGCCTGCCCCGGGGGAATGTCCTCAGTCCCATGTTGTGCCACGGCCTTATAGCCCGACATTTACAGGAGATGCAGTTAGATCCCAGTGTCTCCGTGTCTCAATATGTAGACGACAAGTGTTACAGGGTGGGCACACCAGAAGAGTGGGCATCTGGGGGTGGCTGTCGAGGAAATGGGCGGAGGTTCGTTGCGGTGGCGTCATCTTAGGACGAGGCCCGAAAGGCAGCTGCAAATTGCTCGAACTATCAACAACTTAAGCTCAGTAAGCAAGTCCTCTCCAAGGGCGGGTCCCTCCAAGCATATTCGAAGAGGTATGGGAGCCGGTCAGACGTTGCCGTTCGAATACATTGGGCCTCTGCCGCGGCAAAATTAACAGCTTTGTGCTGACGATGGTTTGTACGTATTCCGGCGTTCTACTTCCAGGGCCATGTGTCTGGGCTGACCAAGAACACACAACTTAAAGGGTTGCAGGTTTGTCATCTCTGTATGGAGTCCCTTGGGAGAGTCAATCTGGCAATGGCTGACATTTTACGAGAGGTAGAGTTCACGGAATCTGGAATGTCCTGGGTGTTTCACATCGCATATTATCCTCAGGCGGCGGGCCTAATCAAACATATGAATGGGTTGTTGAAACAACATATAGAGTTACTGACCCCGACCCACACCCTTCAAGGGTGCTGGGTGTGCTACTACAAGGAGGGGATCACCTGAAGACGCGGCTGACAAATCTGAGAGGGTCTCCGATGTCCCGACACTTAGCGGTGTGGGGGCCACCGGACGGGAGGGAGATCGTAGCGCGCGGACGGGGATATAGCCGGGGGGTGCGTTCGCAGGGGAACCGGGAATGAAGTGCCTGAATACCCAACGACTAACCAACAGATAGTGAGTGTGTGTTTACCCAGGATTACAGAATGCCGCGGCGGTAATGATGCTGATCGGTGGTTAGACCACGTTCCTGCGAAAGGCGAATGTAAATGCAAACGGCACTAATGAGTCAGGCTGCTGGGTTTATTCGCGAACACGCCGCAGAAGTGATGCCAATAATATCGATCCCTTCCGAAGGCAAGGGAATTATCCACCTTCTCGGGTTTTGGCACTCAGTTTTGGGGAAAACTGGGAGGGAGTGGTCCACTGTATGACTGCGATTTTGAGTAATTTGAGCCTTAATAAACCCCAGCGTGTAGGGACTGCTACCTCTCGACATTTGATTTGCGTAATTCCAAGGTTCCGACTCTAAAAGTAATTCCCCACCCGACAGGGGACAGAAAAGACGGTGGTACAGACGGTATGATAAACACAAATCGCATCTGTCTGTGGGATACAGCCAATGCGAGCGGGAAAGGTAACCTGGGATGGCGGTGTCTACGCTGAATGGTGTTGAGCATATGACATATGAGCAGAAGTAGGTCATTCGGCCCATCGAGACGGCTCCGCCATTCAATCAGGGGCTGATCCAATTCTTCCAGTCATCCCCACTCCCCCGTCTTCTCCCCATACCCTTTAACGCCCTGGCTAATCTATAACCTATCTATCTCTGCCTTAAATGCACCCAGTGACTTGGCCTGCACAGCCTCTTGTAAAGGTGGGTACTTCTAGGGCAAACAACCCCAATAGGCCAGGTCCGGACCGCGAGAACCAAATGTCTGGACCGCGCCGACCCATTGGCACTTACGTGAACGCAGCTGTCAGAACATGTAAATAAAGCGCACGCTGCTCTAATTTATTTTAACCTCATCCTACACCATGCACTTGACCTACGCCCCCACAGAGCACAGGACCTACAGTGAGAGACATTCACGCGAGAAAGTTGCATTTTCCACGTCTGCGGGAGCATTGCGAGAAGAAATAAGTGCGGGAGGATCCAGTGATGAAGGAGCCTGGCAGAAAACTTCAGGGGACGATTTGACAGCTCCGCTAAACCCTCAGGTGACATCCTCCTCTTCCCGAGACAGCCGTTCTCCGTTTCGGCTGACGGCCAGTGGACTGCAGAGGCCAAAAGGCTGGTGCCTTCCATAGATGAGGCAACTCTTCAGATGGAGGTCTTGGAATTAGGAATATCTGATTTGCTCAAAGCACAACACAAGGACGCTGAAGTGAGTGACTTCTGGATCAACGTGGCTCCACAAGCTTAATTCAAAAACACGAGAGCTATTGTAATGCTCCTACTCACACTGTTCCCCACCACGTACATATGTGAGTTATCGTTTTCTTCAATGAACTCTATCAAGAAGCAGGACGGAAACAGACTCTCCAATGCATATCTTGGCCAGTGCCTAAGGATTGCCACAACAGAATACTTTATTACTTCACTTTATTGTCGCCAAACAATTGATACTAGAGCGTACAATCATCACAGCGATATTTGATTCTGCGCTTCGCGCTCCCTGGAGTACAAATCGATAGTAAATATAAAAAAATTAAATTATAAATCATAAATAGAAAACGAAAAGTAAGGTAGTGCAAGAAAAAACCGAGAGGCGGGTCCGGATATTTGGAAGGTACGGCCCAGATCCGAGTTAGGATCCGTTCAGCAGTCTTATCACAGTTGGAAAGAAGCTGTTCCCAAATCTGACCGTATGTATCTTCAAGCTCCTGAACCTTCTCCTGGAGGGAAGAGGGACAAAAAGTGTATTGGCTGGGTGGGTCGTGTCCTTGATTATCCTGGCAACACTGCTCCGATAGCATGCGGTGTAACGTGAGTCCAAGGACGGAGGACTGGTTTGTGTGATGTGCTGGCCTGTGATCACGATCTTCCTCAGCTTCTTCAGGTCTTGGGCAAGACAACTTCCATACAGGCCCGACATCAGAAGGATTGCCTCGTGACTTCTCTCACTGATTGGTGAGTGAATCAATTTATTTTTGTCCATTTGTCAATCTTATTATGGTATAATAATATTACAAGAACAATAATACTGATTATTTCATTTATTGCTACACTTCATACTTCAAATGCTACCTAGCTTAATTAAAAAGAATAAATAGATTAAATGAGAGAACAGAAACAGTAGAAAAGGCAGTACTACTAAAAATCTTTGTGTGGAAGAGGAGTTTTCTTTGTGTGGAAGAAAAGTGGCGAAGACTACCATGTTTACAGTGTGTGTGTGTGTGTGTGTGTGTGTGTGTGTCTTTTAAATCCCAGATGAGTTCTCAATGTGACAGCTGACAGTTCTGATAGCTAGAGTCATAATTAAATGGTTTGTTATGGACTTAATTTGTTTCAAGTGTGCATTTTTTTTCTTGTGTGACCCACAACACAGGCTTTGAGAATCCCAGGCCTAAATTATTATTATTACTACTACTACTACTACTAATAATAATAATTATGGTAATAGCAGCAACAACATCGGCCCATAAAACAACTTACTGGCACAATGAAAAAAAAAACCCTGGATGTTTTGGCCCTTGGCTTGGTATGCTTGACATAATTTGCCCCTTGTGGAAAACTAATTGGGGAACCCTGTCTTAGGGCGCTAAACGTCACTTACTGGATATGTGGCTCTCTGGCCTATCCGTGGCTTCCCACTGGGTGGTACAGTTGCTTCTACCCAGGATATGTCGTGCCATTCATACAGTGCTCTAGATGCACCCAGCCTATGTGGGGTGGCATAGTAAGAGGGCTCTAACAGAGGCAGAACGGTTTTGGATGATAGCCTTTCCCATGTGCAGTACTGCTAGGCTGTCCTGGGAAATTATACGCAAGGCCTCTGCAATGGAAACGTAGACTAACGAGTTGGCCGTAGCTGTCAATGATACTGAGGAAGCATCAACCCACATTTCAGCTGAGGTAGTATTCGAATAGTTGCCTTGCAGAGTAAGATGGCTTTAGATTACCTGCTCGCAGAGGAAGCTGATACCTATCGGTCAAGAGTGCTGCACCTACATTTCTGATGATTCAGGGAACATCACTAATTTGGCTGATCACATTAAACAATTGATGAATAAAGTTGTGAAAGTAGGAGATCAGTGCCAGATTCTACTCCGGCAGGAATTGGTGGCCTTTTGATACACTAGGAAGCTGCTGGACTACTTGGTCTAACTATTGGAATTGTAACACTGGGTATTTTGTGTTGTGTCTGTAGTTTAATGGGGCATCTGCAGGAGTTTTACTAGCCTGAGGGTTAAGTTGTCACAACATTCCGACTTTTGATGGGTGTGGGTGCAATGTCCTCTGTTCGAAAGCCGTTTCCATCAGACTGATTAGTTCATTTGTGGTGCTCTTTTCCCATTGTTTATCAAGCTGTACTAAGTCAAGGCAATGGACTTGCTGTATTGTCTAGAAGATGTTTTGCCACTCATCCGAGAGGCTTCTTCAGTTCTGTCCCATGGTGGGTAGACTTCCAGCGTAAAAACTCTGTGAGTTGTTTAAAGTTATAGCAATCACATGAGGTTGTTAAGAGTTGTAGAGTTAATGCGAGGGTCATTAGTCTTATCTTTGAAAGAACGGAGGTGTGAACTGTTGTGGAGACGCTGGGGTAGAGATGTTAGGACAACATTGTAAGTCCCTGATATGTGCTGTCATACACCACTCCCAGTTCAGGGATGGGTTTTCCAGTTTGACAAAGATGGCTTCTTTAACTCCTCTTTCAAACTACCTGTCCAAAATGTGCACTTTTTTTTATCATCAAATAGTGTAGGATCTTTGGGGTGGACGAGTTTCTGTTAGCATGTTTGCAGGTTTGAAAAACACAGGGACTTGGTGTTTGTTTAAAATCCTCTGAGTTTCTCTGAAACTCCAGCTACATATAGATGATGATGTTTTTCCGCCTGCTTTACACCTTACTGCTGTCTGTTGGGCTTTTCTTTTTTATTGTTGTCTTGATGGAGGCCCAGTCAGGGTAGCCCCAAGCTACAAACACACTGAGACATCCACCCCAAGCACCCTACACTCAAACATAAACAGAGCAATATTGCATATGCCATCCAAAGCAATGAAAACTGCACAGATACCAGTGAGACAAAACAACCATGTCACAAACCAATGGTCCAACAGAGGAGAACTAACACCTCAGCTCAAGATTCAGGTTCAGGTTCAGTTTATTGTCATTTAGAAACCACAAATGCAATGCAGTTAAAAAATGAGACAACGTTCCTCCAGAATGATATCAGAAAAGCATATGACAAAACAGACTGCATCAGAAAATCCACATAACGTTTGGCAATCCCCAATCCAGAATCTGATGAGGCTGCTGTGTATTAATATCGCGCTACCGTCTTAGCGTGTTCCCCGGAAAGGAGCTCCAAATTCACCAGACAAGCAAGACCAAAAACTAAAGCTACAAGACCTGCACAAAACCACATAGTTACAACAGTGCAAACAATAGCATAATTGATAAAAAACAGACCATGGGCACAGTAAAACTAGGTCAAAAATGTTAAAGGACTATAAGTTCAAAAGAAATCCCCACACAGTTTCCACAAATCCCCAGGGTCCCGATAGACTCACCATCCCACGCTGGCGGCAGAAGGGAATACCCCCGCTATGGACTTCCACGGCGCTGCCCGACTCAGCCTTGCAGATGCAGCACACAATGAAAGCTTCATCGAAACCAGCCTTGCAGACGCAGCACACACCAACAGCGACCTGACCGCAGTGGACTCCGAGTCCGTCGAACCCCCGAGCCAATGACCATCCCCTCCAGCACAGCTTCTCCGAGCACCATCCTCTGCCAAGCATATTAAGACAGCCCCGCCAACGGCCATCGGCAACGCAACCCTGAGGACTGGGGGCCTGTTCTTCCCAGCAGAGTCCCGGACCTCACAACATTGGCAGCAATGAAGAAGGTCTTCCTGGAGATTTCCCAATGTTCCTCCGTGCTCCCGTGTCCGTTTTCAATCGATTATGATTGCGCACGGCACCCCACTTCACAAATAACAGGTAATCAGCTCTGGAGTGGCCGTTGCAAGCTGCGTCGTGCCGCCATCTTGGAAATAAATCCGCTGTATATCTACACCTAAAGGACAAGGGACACTCCTTTAATGATAACAATGTGCACATTTTGGATAGGGAGGGCAGGTGGTTTGAAAGAGGGGCTAAAGAAGCCATTTTTGCCATCCCTGTATGTCACCACCTATCAGGAGTAATACCTTTGGAACTAAGAAGGATGCAATTGATGGCAAACTACTGGGCTAATTTGCAGGGGCACAATGATCCTCACCCTGCAAAAGGAGTGTTTCAGGAGAGCTGGGAGAATGAGAGGTTTCAGAGGGATAACTTTAGTCGGGTAGGGAATGATATTGCTAAAGAATGTGGAGTGTTTGATCTAAGGATAAGTCCTTCAGTAGTTTATCTGGTTATAGCTCCATGGAAGATTGTATGACCTGACATAGACTGGCATTTGTTAGAGGTAAAAAGGAAAGGAATATATAAAACTGATTTGGTAAGTGCATTTATCTATCATGTGACGGAAAAGTATAGTAGTTATACTCAGATTTATACGGATGGTGCTAAGGAACCTGAAACAGGAGTGACAGGGTTTGGGGTGGCTATACCAGCAAAAGAAATTGGAATCAGCAGAAGAACATCTAATAAGTTAGGGGTGTATACAGTGGAGATGTTGGCAGTGTTGGTTGCATTGCCATGGGTGGTGAAAGCTCAGATTCATCCTCAGTTCTAGCAAGTTTAAGGTCTCTTCACTCAAACAGCTGGCAAGATGTATTTCATGAAGTCCTTCAGTCAGTCACAAGAGTTGCAAATCAGGGAGGTCAGGTAAAATTTCTATGGGTTCCAGCTTATGTAGGGGTGAAGGGAAATGAGAGGGTGGATGAGTTGGCAAAGAAAATATAGAAATGCACATTAGTATCAGCAAAGCGGGAAAGAATCATCCAAATGTGGCAAGAAAGATGGGACAGAGAGGGGAAAGGGAGGCATTTATATCGTACAAAAGAGTGTTACAGGTACTAGGGTAAGCAGTGGATACAGAAGAGAGGAAACTGTGTGGACTAGGTTAAGGCTGGGGCATTGTGCACTAAACAAAACATTGAAAATGATAAGGAAACACCAGACAGGATTGTGTGAGGGATGTCAGGAAGAGGAGTCAGTAGAACATGTAATTCTGAGTTGCAGAAAGTGTGGGATACAGAGAGAGATGATGAGAATTAATCTAAGGGAATTGGGGGTGCAGGAATTCACATTAAAAGGGTTACTGGGCACGGGTCAGGGTACTTTTAGCTTTCTTAAGGGATACAAGGGTTTTTTTTTATAGGATATGATGGATAAGCAGGAATAGGGTACTAGGATGGCCAAAGAGGAAAGGATAAAGTGTAAATTAGGGTATGTGTGTGCCTATGAATGGGTGAAGGGATTTAGAATGTAAGTCTATCGTCTGATCCACACCCAGGAGCAGAAGGTAGAGGTAATGCACCATTAAGTTGGATGCCAGCCGCCGTAAAACAAGAAGGAAGGAAGAGCTTCAGTTGCTGCTCAGACAAACATCAGAAAAGGGAAAAAATGTGATCTAAGTGGCTTTGACTGTGGAATGAATGTTGGTGCTGGATGGGGTTGTTTGAGTATCTCAGAAACTGCTGATCTTGTGGGATTTTCACACCTAATAGTTCACAGAGAATGGTGTGAAAAATGAAAAAAGCATCCAAAGAGATAGATCACAGGCGAATGACCAGACTGGTTCAGTCTAACAGGAAGGTGACAGCAACTCAAATAACCACTCATTGTAACAATGGTGTGCTGAAGACACCTCTGAACACACAATACATCGATTCTTAAAAGTGGATGGGTTACAGCAGAGAAGACCAGAAGAATGAAGGCAGCTGCTCTTTATTAGGTGCAGGTGGTTCCTTATAAATTGCCCATTGTGTGCATTACCGAATAGTAGATACCTTGATCAGAAACCATGAGAGAAAATACAGTTGTTTTCTTCTCTGTTAACTTTTGTAAATGAGTACTTGTTAAGCCCACCCTCCAGTTTCTCGTCTGCAGTGGCAAAAAATCTGCAGTGAAATTGAATTTGGCAACAAGCCAGTGGAATTGCAAGCCTGAGTTATTCAAAATGGACCTGGATAATGTCCTGCCTAGAATTTTATCCCTGGTTCATAGAACTAAATATATTGTGCAACTCAGCTCACTGACACTGCTTGTTGCTGTTGACCTGGGATGTATTTCTAGACAATTAAATTTTATTCATTTGCAAATGCCATTTTGAGGTTAGAAGTTCAATGCCTTGTGAGGAAAACAAAACATAACCTTGTTACTGAGTTTGACTGGGAAAGCACAAACTACAAGTGTATTAAAAAGTAGAAGGTGCTCTTACTCCTCATGGAACAAACACCATAGATCTTGTTCTTCAGGGCAAAGAGGAGGAGGTGAGATCAAATTTCCACATCCATAATTTCCTCTTTTTAACCTGTGCAAATTTAATACTTTAATATAACTCTTTCCCTTCTAACTCCTGTAAATCCTAAAATGCCTCTTCTTGATGTGAAACACACAAGCACAGTTAAGTCCTAGGTTGAAGCATTTCCTATCTCTTTTCTATTGGGTTTTCTTTTTTTTAAATTTAAAAATCTTTCTCCACTACCACCATTCTGTGGTGTTGATATTCTTTTCCTGGCTAAATCAATAGCCAAAGTGTTAAGAACTGAGGTATGGCTGCAGAGTTAAGATAAGTAGGAGTCTGTTCTTAGAGCACCACAGCACGGATGCAGTCCCTTCAGCCCAACCAGTCTATGCTGACCTTGGTGCCCAGGCAGCTAGACCCAAATTCCAGTGTTTGGCTCATATCACTCTAAGCTCCACTCCTCCATTTCATGAACCTATCCAAATGCATCTTAAATGACAAGATTGAACCTGCCTCAGCAACTTCCTCTGACAACTTGTTCCATGTACCGGCCATACTCTGAGTGAAAAAGGTTGCCCCTTTGGTCCCTTCTAAACCTTTCTTCTATTACCCTAGGGATGTGCTGGAGACAGCCTGCAAGTACACACACTAGGGTTCCCTACCCTGGGGGAACAACTGCTACCTCTAATAACTTTCAACACTTCTATAAGTTCACCACTCATTCTACATTCCAAGGAATAAAGACCTAGCCTGGCCAATGTCTCCCTATAATTCAGGTCCAGCAGTCCTGGCAGTGTCCTGGTAAATCTTTTCCACATAGTTCCAGTTCAACCATGTGTTTAACTACTTTCCTTAACCAAGTTTTACATTTTCTGAATATATTCAGACAAAAGCTGAATATTCACACTATCTTAAAAGTTTCTCTCCCCATGCAACTACATGATAACCATTCTAGTTAGGCTACTCACCCCCTCTGTCTATATCTCAGTGAGTACACTGCACTGTTTACAATGATGTTCTTTATCTATTTATGCACATTTTATTTCATATCTGTACATTAACCTCAGACTTTATTTTTAGTTTTATATAATTCTCTATTCTTTATTTTTTGCTGTTGTTTTTTGATGCTTGTAGCAACACCCACAACAAATTCCCAAGAGTTGCGAATAAGGTTGATCATAGACCTGGGCTGATCATATTTGGCAGAGTGGATAGGATTTCCCTAGTTGTACAGTTACCAGTAGAGAGAGATTCCCAAGGATATCGACAAAATGGCCCAAATAAGGCTTCTGAAAGTTAGAAAAGAGCACCATTTTCAAAGTCTACTGAGTTACTGGAATCCTCTAAGCAAGCACAAGAAATAATTACCGAGAGGGTATTCAAAATCATGCATTCCATGGGGGAGCTTTCCCAGTTCATTCTGGCCCATGCATGCCATCACAGGTATATCAAGTAATACAGTGAAATATAATGTTTGTGTTACCAGCCAACACAACCAGGGGACGTGCCGGGGCAACTCACAAGTACACACCCTAGAGATGTGCCGGAGGCAGCCTGCAAATACACACCCTATGGATGAGTTCAGACAGCCCGTGAGTACACACCCTAGGGGTGAGCTCGGACAGCCCACAAGTACACACCCTAGGGATGAGCTCGGACAGCCCACAAGTACATAGCCCAAGAGTCTTTTCGGGGCAGCATGCAAGTGTCACCACACATTTCGGTGTCAACATAACATGTCCATGACGCCTGGCGGAACAACACAGAACACAAGCAAGAACAGCGGAACAAGTCCCCTTCCTTCCTCACACAATGTCTACACACACAGACAGTCCTGCCTTCACTCTCTAGGCTTCGATCTTTGGGCACTAACATCCAGACTTCTGACTGACCTTTGGTCTCCAGTCTTTGGTATTGACTACCAGACTAGCCAACAAAGGGATCTCCAGGCTCAAGGCTCAAATTTGAATTTCTTTGCAATGGTTTTTATTAATTATATTATAAGTACCTCTTCATTAAGTTCTTGTTTACTGACAGCAATAGTCTGTGAAGGTAATCTTGCAAAATCTTCATGAAATCCTAAAAAGTGAATGAAATTTCAGCCCCTTCAGTTTCCTTCTTGCTTTGATGGCAAGCATACTGTCTCTATTCTGACTGAATCTGTGGGTAGGTAATGCTTACTGGCAGAAAGATTTAGATTCTGTCCATTTCAATTGATTAGATAGATTCAAATGTTTAATGCACTAAGTGAATTGAGAAACAATTCCAGCATTTTGATTTTCAGTCCTTGATTATGCATAGGGAGACAATTAGAAGATAAAATAACAGGTGAGTTTATAATCTGAAATAGTTTTTAGTATTTCAGGAGAGTATGAATGAGGAACACTGAACTGATTCTACAACCTTGGACTCACGTTCAAGGACTCTACAACTCATGTTCTCAGTATTATTTATTCACTTCTTTATTATTTACTATTTGCGTGATTTCTTCTCTTGTGCACATTGGATGTTTGTCAGTCTTTGTATATGTGGTTTTTCACAGATTCTAATGTATTTCTATATTTTCCTGTAAATGCCTGCAAGAAAAGGGACCTCTGGGTTTTATATGGTGACATATATGAACTTTGATAATAAATTTACTTTGATATTTTGAGATTGTAGTAGAGATGGTGATTGGAAATGGACTATAAATTCATGAATAGGAACTCTAGAAACAAAAGATAAGACTGTAAGTGGATTTGTATCAGATATTGTCTAAGCTCTAGTTGCTGCTTAGTTACACTGTGTGAACTGATGCACACTGTTCCGAGCACTCAATTATCAGGACAATTGTGGGGCCATGAGCAGAAGCCCACAACACTGAAGAATGAAAGGCAAATGTCTTAAAACAAAGTTGGGATAATTTAAGTACAATATAGAAAGAAAAGAAGTTTAAATGATTCAAGATGATAAATAACATAAATACTATTATCCCAAGTTGTCTAGTCAGTTTCAAGGAATTTGAGACTCAGAATTACAAAACAGATACAAAACTTAGATGTTTTCACAGAGAGTTATTGGAGCCTGGAATGCTGTGAAGTAAAGATTAGACACAAGTTAAAACTGGCAGGCATTTTGACAACAAATAGAAAACAGAAAATATGATCACAAGTGAAGGGGAAGTAAACAGATTTGGTTGAGGAACAAACACAAGTGAAATTGCAAGGATTGGTTTTCCATCTTTTAGCCCTTACCTACTGTTCATATTGTTACAAACTGTAACGTTTTAGAAACAAACCAGCAGCAATAGAGTTCACACTGGAGCCTGGTTTTGATGTTAAAACCACTATCTTTATTAGTAACCAAGATAAACAAAAGTTAACAGTGTTATGTGATTAAATGTGTGTAAATATAACTCCCAAACTATCGAACCTGGGGGAACAGGGCTTAGAGTCTTGAGGTGGTAAAGTAGGGAAGTTCAGTAATCCAAGGAATAAATGATGGGAGAGAGATAATTGTAATCTAAGATAAAAGTAGAAAGATGATGATTATGTCAAATTCCACAGGTAAACGAGAAACCGTCATCGAAGATCTTGTCTGTTGAATCAATCCAAAGTCCACTTAGATATATCACCAAAGTGACCTGTCACAGGAATGTAGTCTTCAAGTGATTACTACATAACATACCCAGACAAGAGTTAACTTCGAGTGGTCCCACAGGACATTCCTAAATCCACTTCTTTGGATTATATGAAGTGACAGACCTTGCCCCATCAGTTCTTAAGTCCAAGTCTTCCTCAGACTATGAGAGTAGCTGTTCTGTCTCTCTCATTCCAGCCGACTGTTCCTCTCTCTCTCTGTAAAAATCAGAAGTGAGCCAAGAAAGCTGGCAGCTGACATCATTATTAGTCCTGCTTCACTCAGGCACTCTCTTAAAGTGACAGTCCACAGTAAATGAAACCTATGGGTTTGTAACAATATTCTATACCTTCACAGTTCCCCTCATAACAAGTGTCTATATCAACTTTTGAACCACAGATCTATTTAGAATGTATAAATAGCCTATCAGACATTAATAAATGGGTGATTAATCTTTAATTAATGTTTCAGAGATCTAAAACCCATTTCAATAGATACGGGTCAAATTTGACATGGAATAGCCTCAATGTACAAAACTTCGTAACACCTGTACAATAGTATAAAAATTTTTAATATTTTCATTTTTGCACATTTTGGGACATTTTGGGAAAAGTCATCAAATTTCAGCTAAAAAAATGGCATTTAGTGTGTTTTTACTGCTGTCAAATGTCAAAATGGGTCAAATTTGTCCCAAACACTATGTAAGGGCTAGAGTTATAGAATCATAAAGCACTACAGCACAGAAATAGGCCCTTCAGCCCATTTTGTCCATGCCAAATTATTATTCTGCCTAGTCCCATTGACCTGCACCTAAACCTTTCCTTGCACCTTTCCTTACACCTCCTATCTATTTACATTCAAATTTCTCTTCAATTGAAGCAGCATCCATAACACTTGTTCACAACTGTTAGCTGTCAGCTGAGTGAAGGTGATCCCCTATGCTTCCTAATGTTGAGGTTAGCAACTTGAGTTGCCTTATAGAGGCAAGGCGCTTAGCCATTTAGAAGTAACGGTAACCAGCTAATGGCTGCAGCTTTTTAAGCCTTCTGTTTACTATTCCTGAGATGGAATGCCAAGGCGCGAATTTGCCATGGTAATATAGTGGTTAACATGACGCTATTTCAACACAGGGCATTGTGGAGTTCAGAGTTCAATTCCGGCTCTGTTCTGTAAGAAGTTTCTGTCCGTCCTCCCTGTGGAGTGTACCCCCAGGTACTCCAGTTTCCTCACATAGTCCGAAGACATACCAGGTAGGTAAATTGTCCCTTGAATGGGTTAGAGTTAATCGGGTTGTGGGGTTGCTGAAAGGGTTCTGTACTGTGTCGCTAAATAAACCAATAATTTATTATTGATTGGAAAGCGGCTAGTGAAGGAGTGGAGATTTGAGGCTTTGACTTGAGAGGCTTCGACGAGAAGAGGCAGAGGATGAGTTTGTTCCCAGTTAGTCTTTACAATGCCTCCTGAGAGATGTGGCAGTCTTGGGGGAACTCCCCTCTCCTGCAAAGTCACATATGCCAGAAGTTCATGTGGCTGGGCAATCTGGAAGACTGTGTGAGGAATCTGGAGCAGCAGCTGGATGACCTTTGACTCATAAGGGAAAACGAGGCAGTCATAGATGAGAGCTACAGGGAGGTAGTCACACCTAGGCTGCCGGAAGCAGGTTGTTGGGTGATAGTCAGAGGGGGGAAAGCAAAGGTGAGTAGACAGGTAGTGCAGAGCACCCCTGTAGACATTCCCCTGAATAATAAGTTTACCATCCTGGATACTGTTGGCAAAGATGGCCGACCAGGTGTGAGCCATGGTGGCAGGGCCTCTGGCACTCAGTCTGACCCTGTGGTGCAGAAGGATGGAACAGAGAAGAGGAGAGCTGTCATCACTGGAGATTCTATAGTCAGGGGAGCAGACAGGAGATTTTGTGGGTGTGAGAAGGACACTCACATGGTTTGTTGCCTCCCGGGTGCCAGGGTCCAGGATGTCTCTGACCAGGTGCTTGACATCCTGGTACGCGAGGGAAAGCAACCAGAAGTTGTGATACATGTTGGTACCAATGATATAGGCAGGAAGAGGGATGAGGTCCTCAAGTGTGAGTTTTGGTGGCGTTCTCAGGATTGCTGCCAGTACTACGTGATAGTGATGGTAAGAATTGGAGGAGATGGCATTTGAATGCGTGGCTGAGGAGTTGGTGCAGGGGGCAGGGTTTTAGATTTTTGGATCATTGGGATCTCTTCTGGGGAAGCTGGGACCTGTACAGATTGGACAGGTAGCACCTGAACTCGAGGGGGAGCAATATCCTTGCAAGTAGATTTGCTAGCATGGTTCGGGAAGGTTTAAACTAATTTGCAAGGGGGATGGGACCCGGAGCAGTAGAGCATTGAAAGAAGTGCATGGAGTAAAGCCAGATCTAACATATAGAGAGGATTTGAGGAAAGAGAAGCAGAATAAAGGACGTAAAGTTAGTAAGGTAGAAGGGCTAAAGTGTGTGTACTTCAATGCAAGAAGCATCAGGAACAAAGGTGACGAACTGAGAGCTTGGATACATACATGGAATTATGATGTAGTGGCCATTACGGAGACTTGGATAGCACCAGGATTCTCAATATTCCTGTATTTCAGTGCTTTAAAAGGGATGGGGGGTGAAGGGGAGGAGGGGTGGCATTACTCGTCAGGGATACTATTACAGCTATAGAAAGGGTGGGTAATGTAGCAGGATCCTCATTTGAGTCAGTTTGGGTGGAAGTCAGGAACAAGAAAGGAGCAGTTACTCTACTGGGGGTATTCTATAGGTCCCCTGGTAGCTGCAAAGATACCGAGGAGCAGATTGGGAGACAGATTTTGGAAAGGTGCAAAGATAACAGAGTTGTTATCACAGGTAACTTTAACTTCCCTAATATTGGGGCATATGGGGCAGAGTTTATTAAGTGTGTCGAGGATGGATTCCTGTCACAGTATGTTGACAGGCTGACTAGGGGGAATGCCATACTAGATCTAGTATTAGGTAACAAACCAGGTCAGGTCACAGATCTGTCAGTGGGTAAGCATCTGGGGACAGTGATCACCGCTCCCTAGTCTTTAGCATTACCATGGAAAAGGATAGAATCAGAGAGGACAGGAAAATTTTTAATTGGGGAAGGGCAAATTATGAGGCTATAAGGCTAGAACTTGCGGGTGTGAATTGGGATGATGTTTTTGCAGGGCAATGTACTATGGACATGTGGTCGATGTTTGAGGATCTCCTACAGGATGTTAGGGATAAATTTGTCCCGGTGAGGAAGATAAAGAATGGTAGGGTGAAGGAACCATGGGTGACAAGTGAGCTGGAAAATCTAGTCAGGTGGAAGAAGGCAGCATACATGAGGTTTAGGAAGCAAGGATCAGATGGGTCTATTGAGGAATATAGAGTAGCAAGAAAGGAGCTTAAGAAGGGGCTGAGAAGAGCAAGAAGGGGGCATAAGAAGGCCTTGATAAATAGGGTAAAGGAAAACCCCAAGGCATTCTTCAATTATGTGAAGACCAAAAGTATGACAGGAGTGAAGGTTGGACTGATTAGAGATAAAAGTAGGAAGATGTGCCTGGAGGCTGTGGAAGTGAGCAAGGTCCTCAATGAATACTTCTCTTCGGTATTCACCAATGAGAGGGAACTTGATGACGGTGAGGACAAAATGAGTGAGGTTGATGTTCTGGAGCATGTTGATATTAAGGGATAGGAGGTGTTGGAGTTGTTAAAATACATTAGGACGGGTAAGTCCCCGGGGCCTGACGGAATATTCCCCAGGCTGCTCCATGAGGTGATGGAAGAGATTGCTGAGCCTCTGGCTAGGATCTTTATGTCCTCGTTGTCCATGGGAATGGTACCGGAGGACTTGAGGGAGGCGAATGTTGTCCCCTTGTCCAAAAAAGGTAGTAGGGATAGTCCGGGTAATTATAGACCAGTGAGCCTTACATATGCAGTGGGAAAGCTGTTGGAAAAGATTCTTAGAGATAGGATCTAATGGCATTTAGAGAATAATGGTCTGATCAGGGACAGTCAGCATGGCTTTGTGAAGGGCAGATTGTGCCTAACAAGCCTGATAGAGTTCTTTGAGGAGGTGACCAGGCATATAGATGAGGGTAGTGCAGTGGATGTGATCTACATGGATTTTAGTAAGGCATTTGACAAGGTTCCACATGGTAGGCTTATTCAGAAAGTCAGAAGGCATGGGATCCGGGGAAGTTTGGCCAGGTGGATTCAGAATTGGCTTGCCTGCAGAAGGCAGAGGGTCATGGTGGAGGGAGTACATTCAGATTGGAGGGTTGTGACTAGTGGTGTCCCACAAGGATCTGTTCTGGGTCCTCGACTTTTTGTGATTTTTATTAACGACCTGGATGTGGGGTTAGAAGGGTGGGTTGGCAAGTTTGCAGACGACACAAAGGTTGGTGGTGTTGTAGATAGTGTAGAGGATTGTCAAAGATTGCAGAGAGACATTGATAGGATGCAGAAGTGGGCTGGGAAGTGGCAGATGGAGTTCAACCCGGAGAAGTGTGAGGTGGTACACTTTGGAAGGACAAACTCCAAGGCAGAGTACAAAGTAAATGGCAGGTTACTTGGTAGTGTGGAGGAGCAGAGGGATCTGGGGGTACCTGTCCACAGATCCCTGAAAGTTTCCTCACAGGTAGATAGGGTAGTTAAGAAAGCTTATGGGGTGTTAGCTTTCATAAGTTGGGGGATAGAGTTTAAGAGACGCGATGTAATGATGCAGCTCTATAAAACTCTGTTTAGGCCACACTTGGAGTACAGTATCCAGTTCTGGTCACCTCACTACAGGAAGGATGTGGAAGCATTGGAAAGGGTACAGAGGAGATTTACCAGGATGCTGCCTGGTTTAGAGAGTATGGATTATGATCAGAGATTAAGCGAGCTAGGGCTTTACTCTTTGGAGAGAAGGAGGATGAGTGGAGACGTGATAGAGATATACAAGATATTAAGAGGAATAAGAGGAATAGATAGAGTAGACAGCCAGTGCCTCTTCCCCAGGGCACCACTGCTCAGTACAAGAGGACATGGCTTTAAGGTAAGGGGAGGGAAGTTCAGGGGGAATAGAGGAAGCTTTTATTACTCAGAGAGTGGTTGGTGCGTGGAATGCACTGCCTGAGTCAGTGGTGGAGGCAGATACGCTAGTGAAATTTAAGAGACTACTAGACAGGTATATGGAGGAATCTAAGGTGGGGGGTTATATGGGAGGCAGGGTTTCAGGGTCGGCACAACATTGTGAGCTGAAGGGCCTGTAATGTGCTGTATGTTCTATGTTCTATGTTCTATGTAAATCAATAATAAAAAATAAATTACACTTCAGAAGTTTGCCTCACTTCCACCCACAATTCTGCTTGTGAGGTAGGATCAAATGTTCACCTAAGATTGTTAAAGCAGCCTCGATATTTCAAGTGGGCAATAGCTTTTACATTGGATCAGCACTATGCAAAGCACTTTTGAGCAATTGTACTCGTGTTCTCATTATCAATGCAACCAACTGACCAGCACTGATCCGTATGCCTTGTCCTTCAGTTAATCATTAACAATCATGAATTTAAATAAGGAAGAGTATCACAGGTATGCTATGGGAAATTTTCAAGGATGGTGCAGCTGAAAATCAATACAGGAACTCATTATTTTCACTACAGTTCCGTCATTAAAATTTGCTGTCTGAATACCCAGATTGATTCTACTTCCCATTACCATTGCCATTCAGACATGTTAATCCCTGGTCCCCTCTACTGTCACAATGAGTCTACACTCAGTTTGCGCCTCCAAACTAACACTGTCTACATATTCTATATCAAGTTCAAGTTTATTGTCATCTGACTTTAATACATACAAACAAATGAAATAACGTTCCTCCAGACCACGGTGCACACAGCACATAAAAGAAATAACTTAGTAAAATATAACTCCAAATACATATAAAGTTCACAGCACAGGTAAACGGCAATCAGTAAACCTCACTGTCCTAGTGACAAGACCTTTGTATTCATTAGTCTCACAGCCTGAGGGAAGAAGCTGGTACCCAGTCTGGCAGTCCTACTTCTGATGCACCTGTACCTCCTTCCTGACGGTAGTGGGTCAGAGAGATTGTGAGATGGGTGGTAGGGATCATCAACAATGCTTTGGGCCTTTCATCTACAATGTTCCTGGTAAATGTCTCAAATAGGGGGGAGGGAGATCCTGATGATCCTCTCAGATAATATCTACACCAAGGAGATTTGTGCTTTTCACTCTGTCTACAGCAGAGCCATTGATGAGAGAGTGGGCACTCTGTGCCTTCCTGAAGTCCATATTCTTCTCTTTTCTCTTGTCCATGATGTGACTCAGGTTGTTGTCCTTACATTGTTTGACATCACAGTCCATCTGGGTAGCCTCCAACATGACAGCATAAATACTGATCTCTCTAACCTTTTTGAAAGGGAGTCTATAAACTGTGGAAACAGTTCACTGTTGAGTTGAATGATGTTATCTACACTGGTTCAAGGGGCTGATGGTTGAAGCATTATAGTTGTTCCTGAATCTGGTGAGGGTGTGGGAATGAATGCTCTGATACCTCCTTCCCAATGGCAGCAGTGAAAAGAGAACAAAGTCTGGATGGAGAAGGTCCTTGATGATGGGTGCTGCTTTCATGTAGCATCGCTACTGTAGGTGTGCTCATTGGTGGGGAGGGCTTTTCCTGTGATAGACTGGACCTTTGAATAAATACTCATGATTCCGCAGGTGCTGAAAATCCAGAACAATGCTCACAAAATACTGGAAGAACTCGGCAGGTCAGGCAGCATCTATAGAAATTAATAAACAGTCGACATTTCAGACTGATTCATCAGGACTGGAAAGAAAAGAGGGGAAGCCCTATATCCAGCCCCCCGCCCCCCAGCTTGCTATTCTGGCATGCTGCTGCTTCCTTCCAGTTGTGATGAAGGGTCTCTGGTTTTGTTAGGTTTAATCTATCTTTTTTTTGGCCAAAATGTCATCTTCATTAGTGCTTCTTTTTAGGGTGCTGAGCTCATTGTGGGGAGAAGGCTTGGCTGCATCTTTCTAATTTTGACTTTGTTATTGGACTCAGCTGCAGTGATGCTGCATTAATGACCTGGCCCAATGTAAGTAGGAAAGGCAGCTTGCCTGGCTGCATACTTGGTGGCCACTTTGTTTGATACCTCAGGTACTTAATCAAGTGGCCACTGAATGTATATTCCTGGTCTTCTGCTGCTTTAGTCCAACCACTTCAAGGTTCGACATGTTGCACATTCAGAGATGTTCTCCGTACACCACTGTTGTAACGTGTGGTGATTTGAGTTACTGTCACTGTTCTGTCAGTCTGGCCATTCTCCTCTTACCTCTCTCATTAACAAGGCATTTTTGCGCACTGAACAGCTGCTCGCTAGATGTGCTTTTGTTTTAATTTTTTGCACCATTAGAGACTGTTGTGCATGAAAGTCCCAGCAGATCAGCAGTTTCTGAGATACTCAAACCACCCTGACTGGCATCAACAATCATTTCACAGTCAAAGCCACTCAGATGACATTACCTCCCTACTCTGATATCTGGTCTGAGCAACAACCATGGTCTTGACCATGTATGCTTTATGCCTCAAGTTACTGCCCCATGATTGGCTGATTAGATATTTGCATTAATGAGCAGGTGTACAGATGAACCTAATGAAGTGGCCACTGAGTGTGTATGTTACATTATTTATTTATCAATACCTCACTCCATTAAACAAACCAATCAGCAGATCAGGTCATGGCAGCACAATAGCATAGTGATTAGTGAACTCTTTACAGTGCACTAGCTGTGAGATCGGGGTTCAATTCTACTGCTATCTGTAAGGAGTTTGTAGCTTCTCACCTTCTCTGGGTGTTGCAGTGCCTTCTCACGTTGGAAATGTTAGTAAGTTGTAGGCATGCTGTGTAGCACTGGAAGTATGCTGACACATACAGGCTGTGCTTCAGCTCAGAGTTACCAGAGATCAGCAGGTGAGGCTAACTCCACTATGAACCAGCACCCCTCTACATCATGATACAAGGAGGAGGCAAAAAAGTGATGATGTGATCTGCCAAATCTGGCATTTGGTTTGGTATGGGGAATAAACATGATTTGGACTTCTGATTATATAGTTCTTTGTAGATTCTGGTTAATTGGGACACATCAGGACCGATACCTTTTGGCACAACTATGTAATTACCCCCATTAACCAAATTCTCATGGAAATAGTTGAAAATGTATAAAAAAGATAAACTACAGTTTCACTGAGTAACAAGTTATGTACTTAAATGAAAGACAGAACAAATTAGAGCACCACCGATGCTACTACAGTTCTCTGAAACTGTGTATTAGTTCATAATAGTTATCAACAAAGGAATTCAAGCAGTGAACACTGTTGTGTACAAACAACTACTGTACTTGGAGCCACAGGTGAGAGTTGAGTGTCTACTGAGGACTAAAGCTGCCCTAGAATGGACACAACAAGCCCCTTCACCAGAGCTGCTACCCAAAGATTCAAAAAATTCACAGAAATTCACAAATTCACAGAAAATTCAAGAAACATGATAGAGTCAATGAAAGACTGAACCCAACAGGCTGAGCCAATGTACAAAAGGCCACAGACTAAGCAAATACAAAAATAATACAAATAATAATAATAATGATAAATATCAAGAACATGAGATGAAGAGTCTCTGAATGTGAGTCCATAGGTTGTGGGAACAGTTCAGTGGCAGATGTCATTCCAAATCTTCACAAACTTCTAAGAAAGTAGAAGCACTATGGTGCTTTCTTTGTAATCGTACTTACATGTTGGGCCCAGGACAGATTCTCTGAAATGACTACACAGAAGAATTTAAAGTTGCTCCACGCTCTGATCCCCTGATGAGGACTGGTTCATGCATCTCTGTTTTTTCTCATCCTGAAGTAAAAACTCAGCTCCTTGGTTTTTCTGACATTGAGTGAAAGGTTGTTGTGGAACCACTCAGACAGATTTTCAGGCTCCCCCCCCACCCCCCCCCCCCACCCTCAAATGCTGATCTGTCACTACTTTTGATTTGGTCAAAAACTGTACTGGCATCAGCAAATATGGCATTGGAGTTATGCTTAGCCTCACAGCCATAAGTATAACATGAGCAGAGCACACTTCACCTGTGTAGAAAAGTTGACTGGGTGAAGCAAAAGCGTATTGGGAATTACCAGGGGGGGGGGGGTGGGGGTGGGGGTGTGGTTGGAAGTTAAATTTTGTTCAGGTATGACTATATTTGCTGTGATTTTCCCATTTATATCAGTCATTTTCTTACTGGTACCCCATGAAAGTTATTTCAGTGCTTATGAATAAGGAATAACATAAATAAAATGAAAAATAAAGTATGGGTTGAACTGCAGGTAACAATATCATTAAATCAGCATATTTATAAAGGTTCTTGATTTTGCTGTTTGAAAAACATTTCACACCCCAGATACTCCCCCCAAGCACAGGCTGATCAACACCACCACTTATTAACCCACCCCACAACCCTCCCCACTCCCACCACTTATTAACACACCCCACAACCCCCCCACTCCCACCACTTATTAACACACCCCACAAAACCCCCCCCACCCCCACCACTTATTAACCCCCCCACCACTTATTAGCCGACCCCACAAACCCCCCACCCCACCACTACACATTACCAATTGTCTCTGTATGTACATACAATCCGATTATGTATGTAACAGTTAACTTGTACATTGTGTTTTATAGGTTTGCTTTTATATTTATGTTTAGTGTTTTTATTGTGTTCTTTATGCTTATTGTGTCTTTTTATGCTGCCTCCAATCCAGAGTAACAATCATTTTGTTCTCCTTGCACTCATTTACTGAAGAATGGCAATAAACACTGTTGAATGTTGAATCCTAAACTATATTCATCTATATTTGGCAGTATGTGTGCAGCCTCTGCAGGATACAAGTGTTGGTCCTGACCAGTGGGGGAGTAATGATACAGTTAACCTCCTGACACAGCTGGCCAGCCAGCACTGTGCAGATACTGGGTCAGTATCTGTACCGAATATGGGCAGGCACATGAAAGGAACACGCTCTACCTTGAACCCCATGCCATCTGAATGTAATTTCCCCCTTCATACTTGACTAATATCTCATTAACAGCAGCAGTCTGATGATCTTTGTAACAACTTGATTATTCATGAATATCACCTGTAGGCAAAGCAAGATGGAATTAAATAAACTGTGTCATCATCTTGAAAAGTAGGATCCGTAAAATCTGCAAGTTCATGCAAAATCAGCTGCAGTTATTGTTCCCACTTGTGCTGTGCGAGAGATGTTACATTGAGCACACACCTGTTTTGAAAGAAGCTGCTGAATAAAACTCTGATTTGGCATTCAGAATGTGAAATTATATCCTATTTTTAAAAATGAAACACATCTTTCCTTTCCTAAGACTTGTGGAGCCTATCAAGTATTGAACGGCCTAGATAGAGTGGACGTGGAAACCATGTTACTTTTAGTGGAGGAGTCTAGGAACACAAGGCACAGCCTTCGAATACAAGGGTGTCCCTTTAGAGGAGGAAGTTCTTCAGCCAGAATCTGTGGAAGTCATTGCTACAGTTTGCTGTGCAGGCCAAGTCACGGGAGGTTGAGAGGTTCATGACTAGTAAGGGTATCAAAGGTTATGGGGAGATGGCAGGAGAATGGGCTAGAAGGAAATTATTAAATAAGCCAGAATGGTCCCTCGGATTCTGTTTGACAAGAGTGATGTGTGGTGGGAGCTCATTGGAGAGGAATCTTTCTCTTGCTAGAGTTCATCTAAGCCCCAACACTCAAATACTGTGGTGAGCAGACCAAAAATGAACTGGCTCCCAGTTTACAAGTGGGTACGTAGCTCATTAACATGGTCAGAATGGGGTTGAGAGTGGCATAGTGGTTAGTGCGACACTATTACAGTTCAGGGGCAGGGTTGGCTCCTCAAAATTCATAGTTCAATCATGACATCCAAGATAAGGAAATTGTACATCCTTCCCATGGAATACGTGTTTTCTCCCAAAGACACGCCAGCGAGTAGGTTAATTGTCCCGTGATTAGGTTAAAGTTAAACCAGGGGTTGCTGGGTGGCACATCTTGCATAAACAGAAGGGCCTAATCCACACAGTATTGCAAATTAGCTGCCATGACAGTGTGGTGAATGGCCTAATCCAATCCAATGTTTTATGATCTTATGGATTTCCTATGCTATTACTCACAATATGGTATGTGTCTGGTGTTCTTCTGATGCTGAAGCCCAGCCTATGCTCAGAGGCACTGATTGCAGTGCCTAGTAAAAGTGCCTGCAGCCCAGCTTCCATCGCACTGCATGTAATCTGTCCATGCATTACACCCGTGCAGACATGCACTTCCTCAAACTCGACTTTGACTCAGCTGGCTTTTGCTGAGATGAAGTATTACTCCACTAACATTGGATGGCGCCATTAAGTAAGAGCCAGCCTTTCTTCCAGAATGATGGGAATTCTATTGAAGGCCTTGGCAACTCTAATCCTTATCAATAAATACAAATGCTAATCACTAAATCACAAATAAGAGGAAACCTGCAGATGCTGGAAATCCAAGCAATACTCACAACATGCTGGTGGAAATCATTTTGTGTGACTCTTCACCAAATGCTGGGCTATTTATGTCACTGATTTGTGCCTTACAGGAGGTGTAAAGTCTTTAAAGTGATGAACAATGTAGAGTCACAGCTCTAGGAACTGTTCTGTATGACAATGGAGGAATTAGGATGGAATGCTTTTACCGAGTCATGGTAGCCGTGGTGCACATTGAGCAACCTACAGCGCAGGAGCGATGAACCAGGCCCAATGAGACAGAAACATGCATACTTGATAGCCCACGCAAAATGAGAGAGGCCTCTGTGCAAATAGATTGAACAATTGGCCACGTGCACAATTGATACAATTTGCTTCAAGAACCACAATGTTTTTTTTTTAAAAACTAACACTTCTTTATTTGGGACACTCCAGCAACAGTTTCAGCTTGACATGAGCAGGTGAAACCAGCTTACCAACGTCACTTCCGCTTCCAGCAAAAAAAAAGAACCACAATGTTTCATGGGCTTAGTTCAGACAATGCTTTTTCAGTGAGGAAGCCCAGTAACAAATGTGGCAACTTGGCAAGGAGGATAGAGTCCTATGTCAAAAGCAAGTAGCTCAATTCTCTCTTTTTGAAAATGATCATGTACCTAGTGTGAATATTAATTACCACTTACGAGTTCAAGCCTGATGTTGCCCTGGCTTTTCTCTGTGCAACCTCAAGCTGCTTCAGTGTGTCAGCAAAAGAGCCAAACATCACATTCATCAATCAACAGTCTCGCTTTGGACTTTATAATGAAAGGAAGAAAACAATTTCTTATACGAATGATAGAATCGTTCCAGCTGCAGGAACTAAATTGGTCCAATGAATCTTCATGTTCCAATCAATCTGACACATTGCAGATCATTAAAATAATTACTCCATTAAATGACTATTAAGATGATTCTAGGACCATCCTACATTTGAATACCATAATTGCCTGTGAATAAGGAAACTGGGTACCATTCAGTCAGTGGCCACTTCATTCAATACACCAGTATGCCTGTTCATTAATGCAAATATCTAATCCACTAATCACATGGTGACAACTCAAAGCATAAACACACGCAGACATAGTCAAGAGCTTCAGTTGGTGATCAGAGTGGAGAAGAAATATGATCTAAATGACTAACCATGGAAAGATTGTTGGTGCCAGACAGGGTGCTTGAGTATCTCCCGGGAACCTCACACGCAATAGTCCCTGAAGTTTACAGAGAATGGTGTGGCAGTCATACGGAGCGAGGTCAGAGGAGAATGGCAAGGCTGGTTCAAGCTGACAGGAAGTTACTCAAATAACCACACATTGTAACAGTGGTGTGCTGAAGAGCATCTCTGAATGCATAATACATCAAACCTTGAAGTGGATGGGCTACAATATAACCTCAGAAGATCACGAACATTCACTCAGTGGCCAGTTTATTAGGTACAGGACATATCTAATAAAGTGTCCAATGAGTGTCTATTTTAATAGCAGTAGAGCCAACAAGAGTATCTATTATATTGGGACATGGATCCACAAATGTTTCAATCATTTCGAATTTCAAATTACTGTATACTGGAAATTCATTTTCTTGCGGGCATTCACAGTAAATACAAGAAAAAAATAAAATCAATGAAAGACTGCACCCAGCAGGATGAATGAACAACCATTGTGCAAAAGACAGCAAACTGTGCAAATACAAAAAAAATCAATAATAATAATGATTATTATTATAATTATGGTAAGCAGGTAAAATCTGAAGTACAGGTACAATCAAGCTTACTCATTTCTCATTTCTGAAATGCTAGGAACTGTCAGACTATTCCAGTGGCTTTCGGAATATTTACATTGATAATACTGTGTATCCTTAATTGTTTAATGCTATTGTTTAGTGACTTTGGGATGATACCAGTTGTAGATATCACTATTGGGAAAAGTATACCCTGTTCATATTCCAAAGTCTTTCAATTTCCTCTTTTACTTCAGCTTATTTCTAGTGTATTTCACTTAATTTCTGTAAGTGATGTGTGTTTGGAATGACTATCTATTATGTTCTTGCTTGTTTATCCTATAAAATTATACCTGGGTAGTTATTATGGATTTTCCTATCTGTAATAACTGAGCAGGCATAATACAATTTATGGTATACTGACTTTAAAACTGGATCACGCTTGTATTTATAGTAAGGTGTAATTTATTTTATTAGTTGTATTTTAAAGCAAGATTTTGATAAATCATGTTTGCCACATGGTTGTGCCTGTAAAAATAATCAGATTGTGTTAAAATACTACAGGATCCTGGAATGTGTTGGATTGTTTCTGCTTTTTTTCTGGTTGTTATTATTATTATAATCATCATTATAAATAAACATTAAATGTTGATAACATGAGATAAAGAGTCATTGAAAGTAAATCCATAATTTGAGGGAACTGTTTAGTGATGAGCTGAGTGAAGTTGAGTGAAATTATGCCCTCTGGACGTCTTGTATTTTACTTGGTCACCACAATTGAATGCCACTGACCTGGCCCTCAGCAGATTGTGGATCTCATGGTTCATCTTGAATTTCTGGCTGGAGAAGACTCCGAATAACTTTGTTTGAATGATGATAATAGGGCAGACGATAATTCTGATTGAAGTCCCTAACAATGATTTAAAGTAAGTTGGTTTAGACTGTTGCTGATGGTGGCACTAAATACCTTGAGCACCTGTTTAATACTGCCTTTGTAAACTGTGGTCAGGATTATGGAAGAGAACTCTCTAGGAGAGTAATCAGTGCTTAATCATTAGATACATTCTGTGTTGGGGAAACAAAAGTGTGACAATGCCACCATGTCTGAGTATATCATGAAATGCAGACTCCTCCTCACCCCCCCACCACCACCTTTTACCTTCTTCAAATCAGCAATCCAAAGTATCAGGAAGCCTTTGGGTCTGATCACCGAATTTGGCATGTCTGGTATGAGCCATGTCTCCGTGAAATGGGGAATGCAGCAATCCTCATTTCCTACTGATACAACAATCTTACCCTTATGTCCTCAATCTTGTTCTTTAGCAACTGTACATTTGCTAGTAAGATACTGGGTAGAGAAAGTTTCATACTCTGTTTCAGTCTGGCTTGTAGTCCTTTCCTCCTCCCTCTCTTCCGGCTGTGGCAATTAATCTTTGTTTGCTTAAAGGTGCCATACCTGCTTGCTTGAGATTTAAGTCCACCAGTTGCTTCACAAGACCATGAAGGTGCTATTTGTTAAGAGAGTTGAAAAGTACATTACTTAAAGGGAAACTACAGGCTGCAGATGGAATGAGAGAAGTTCAGAAGAATTATATTCAGAAGTTTTGTAAGCTACCTGCAAATTGTTGCTCAACATTTCCTGTTTGTCTTTTTATTGCTGACAGCACTTATTTGGACCACAAAAGTATTCTTTTATCTCTCTGAGAGTTTGACTGACTTTTCTGCTGAGCTTGTATATCTGTGCACTTCCCCAGGCCCGCAGTATAGTTTGAAGGTGTCACCTAGCAGCCCTGGCCACTTGTTAGCTCACAGTTAGCAAACTAGTTTGGATTGATAAGTCTCTGAATATTTTTCATAGATATTCTTCCTTGTTGGGTGTCTCACTTGCTCTGTAGCACCAACTCATCAATAATCAGCCACTTCTGAAACCATGCTGCATTTGTTAATGAGGGAGAGTGCAGAGCACACCAGCATGGCAGCTTTATTGATAACCTAGTGAATTCCTCTGATGTGGGAGCGTCAAATTGAGTGGCATAGGAATAACCCATTAACTACCACAACAATAACCATCTCTTAGTTTTGTTAACACTGAGGGAAAGGTGGTTGTCATGATACCATGGCACTCTCTCTAACTTCTTCCTGTACATGGACTCATCATTATGTGCCCACTAATGAAAAGCAAAAAAGCCATTTGATTATTCCTTTATGTTTTATTCTATGAAACATGACAAATGCTATCGAAGTACATTTAGGCAGAAAATATTACTTATATTTTATCAGTTTTCACTCAGGCTTCAGAAGAGCATCAAGTAAGCACCCTGATATACTTGCATGGGTAACAAAGCAGATGATATTATGGGTGGATTAGTACTGAGAATTGCTCAGAGAACGGACTATAAATTAGTGTAGGACAATGTCAAACAACATTTCACAGGAAAGCAAAATGTGATATAAGAGAGGGCAAAGTTCAACCCTAAAAAACAGAAGCCACGTGAATGTGTAAATGTCTTCATCATCACTGTCAGACAACAGTGCATATGGAAATCTGAGAGATGAGCTCATAGAGATCAGATTGTTGTCGGGTTACTAGATAGCAAATGATCACAGACACTTCAGTTGCTGGCAAACCTCACACTAGAGAAAGCTATTACTACAGTCGGGCAGAGTGAGAATGTTTTGTCGGCAATGGTACTGGGGTAAAGCTAGAAGCTATAAAAAAAGAATGAAGCAAAAAGGAATGATTTGATCGAGGTATTTAAAATTTTGAGAGGGATAGATAGAGTTGACGTGAATAGGCTGTTTCCATTGAGAGTAGGGGAGATTCAAATGAGAGGACATGATTTGAGAGTTAGGGGGCAAAATTTTAAAGGAAACACGAGGGGGTATTTCTTTACTCAGAGAGTGATAGCTGTGTGGAATGAGCTTCCTGTAGAAGTAGTAGAGGCCAGTTCAGTTGTGTCATTTAAGGTAAAATTGGATAGGTATATGGACAGGAAAGGAGTGGAGGGTTATGGGCTGAGTGCGGGTAGGTGGGACTAGGTGAGATTAAGAGTTCGGCACGGACTAGGAGGGCCGAGATGGCCTGTTTCCGTGCTGTGATTGTTATATGGTTATATGAAGGGAGAGTAGACCTCAGCTTAAACAAAATAGCCAAGTGAAAAAAAGAGCAGGTAGAATGCCCAACTGCAGGAGATGGGATAAGTCTCCATTCCACGTCAAAGAGCTCTGTCTAGCAAAAGAAGTGAAATGCCACCAGTGCAATAGAGATGGTCATTATAAAAGACAGTGTCACTCAAAAACTGTTCTTCATTGAGTTAAAGAAGACCATAATTCATATGGAGAGACAGCTTTCCTTGGGGCTCTAGATTCAAATAGACAAGGCTGGTGTTCTACAGTTCAGTTGCAAAATGAGGCAGTGACGTTTAAAATGGACCCTGGGGCAGATATCACAGACATCCCTGAATGTCTGTTCACCAAACTGGCAAAGGAAACAGCGTTATGCTAAACCCAATAAAGAAACCTTTGTTGTTGGGGAAACCTAAGGTCAGTGTGAGAGGGAAGTTTACTACTTCCATCTGTAAAAATGATATGCATTTAAAAGAGACTGACTTCTACCTTTCTGAGGCCCAGCGATAATTGTCAGACACCTCCTCTTACTTACCCCTCAAACAGGATCCCACTAAGGAGCACCAGGCCATTGTGTCCCACAATATCACTGACCTTATTAACTCTGGGGATCTCCCATCCACTGCCATTAACCTCATAGTTCCTGCACCCCACACCTCTCATCTCTACCTCCTACCCAAGATCCACAGAACTGCCTGTCCAAGTCGACCCATTGTTTCAGCTTGTTCCTGTCCCACTGAACTCATTTCTGCATAGTTTGACTCTGCTTTATCCCCCCTAGTTCAATCCCTTCCCACCTACATCCGTGACACCACACACTCTAGATATTTTCAATGATTTCAAGTTCCCTGGCCCTGAACATCCTACTTTCACCAACATATCCAGTCCCTATACACCTCCACCCCCCACCAGGAAGGCAAAGCTGTCCGTTTCTTTCTGGACACCAGACACAACCAGTTCCCTCCACCACCACTCTCCTCTGTTTCGTGAAACTTATCCTATAAGACTCTTAAATAATTTCTCCTTTGTCTCCATCACTTCCTTCAAACGAAAGATGTAGCCATGGGTACTCAGATGGGTACCAGCTATGCCTGTCCTTTTGTCAGCTACGTGGAACAGTCTATGTTCCAAACCTACACTGGTGACCATCCCACACTTTCTTGTGCTACATTGATGACGGCATTGGTGTTGCTTCCTGCACCCATGCAGAGATCATTGACTTCATCACCTTTGCCTCCAGCTTCCACCTTGCCCTTAAATTTACCTGCTCCATTTCCCTCCTCTTTCTCAATATCTCTGGAGACAGCTTATCTACTGTTGTCTATTACAAGCCCACTGACTCGCATAGCTGCCTGGACAATACCTCTTCCCACCCTGTTACTTGTAAAAACATCATCACCCTCTCTCATTTCCTCTGTCTCAGCCACATCTGCTCTCAGGATGAGGTTTTACATTCCTGAATGAAGGAGATGTCCTCTTTCTTAAAAGAAAGGGGATTTTCTTCTTCCACCATCAACCCTGTCCTCAACTGCATCGCTTCCACTTTGTGCACTTCTGCCCTCACCCTATCCTGCTGACACCCCACCAGGGACAGGGTTTCTCTCGTCCGCACCCATGACCCTACTAGCCTCCTCGTCCAGCATGTAATTCTCCATAACTCCCAACTGATCTCTCTCCTGGCACTTATCCTTGCAGGTGGAACAACTGCTACACCTGCCCTTACACCTCCTCCTTCACTACCATTCAGGGTCCCAAACAGTACTTTCAGGTGCAGAAGGATTTAGGAGTGCTTGTACAAGAATCCCAGAAGGTTAGTTTACAGGTTGCATTTATTTAAAGGGGAATAGAGTGTAGAAACATAGAAACATAGAAAAACATACAACACAATAAAGGCCCTTTAGCCCACAAAGCTCTGCCTCCACCACTGCTGCCAGCAGACTATTCCACGCACTCACCTGTCTCTGCATAAAAAACTTAACCCTGATGTTAACTTAACTCTTTACCTACTTCCAAACACCTTCTCATGCCAGCCAATTCAGCCCTGGGGAAAAGCCTCTGACTATCCACACGATCAATGCCTCTCATCATCTTGTACACCTCTATCAGGTCACCTCTCATCCTCCTTTGCTCCAAGGAGAAAAGGCTGAGTTCACTCAACCTGTTCTCATAAGGTATGCTTCTCAATCCAGGCAACATTCTTGTAAACTCTTCTGCACCCTTTCTATGGCTTCCACATCCTTCTTGTAGTGAGGCGACCGGAACTGAGCACAGTATTCCAAGTGGGGTCTGACCAGGCTCCTATGTAGCTGCAACATTACCTCTCGGCTCTTAAGTTCAATTCCACGATTGATGAAGGCCAATACACTATATGCCTTATTAACCACGGAGTCAAACTGTGTAGCAGCTTTGAGTGACCTATGGACTCGGACCCCAAGATCCCTCTGATCCTCCACACTGCCAAGAGTCTTACCGTTAATACTATGTTCTGCCATCATATTTGTCCTACAAAAATGAACCACCTCACACTTATCTGTGAACTCTATCTGACACTTCTCAGCTCAGTTTTGCATCCTAATGTCCCGTTGTAGCCTCTGACAGCCCTCCACACTATCCACAACCTTTGTGTCATCATCAAATTTACTAACCCAACCCTCCACTTCCTCATCCAGGTCATTTATAAAAATCACAAAGAGTAGGGGTCCCTGAGGCACACCACTGGTCACCGGTCTCCATGCAGAATATGACCTGTCTACAACCACACTTAGTCTTCTGTGGACAAGCCAGTTCTGGATCCACTAAACAATGTCCTCTGGGATCTCAAGCCTCCTTAATTTCTCAACAAGCCTTGCATGCCTTGCTAAATGCCTTGGTAAAATCCATATACACCACATCTATGGCTCTACCTTCATCAATGTGCTTAGTCACATCCTCAAAAAATTCAATCAGGCTCATATAGTATGACCTGCCTTTGACAAAGCCATGCTGACTATTCCTAATCATATTATGCCTCTCCAAATGTTCATAAATCCTGCCTCTCAAGATCTTCTCCATCAATTTACCAAACACTGAAGTAAGACTCACCGGCCTATAATTTCCTGGGATATCGCTACTCCCTTTCTTGAATAAGGGAACAACATCTGCAACTCTCCAATCCTCTGGAACTTCTCCTGTCCTCATTGCTGATGCAAAGATCATTGCTAGAGGCTCAGCAATCTCCTCCCTCACCTTCCACAGTAGCCTGGGATACATCCCATCTGGTCCCAGTGACTCATCCAACTTGATACTTTCCAAAACCTCCAGCACATCCTCTTTCTTAATATCAACATTCTCAAGCTTTTCAGTCCACTGCAAGTCATCCTGTGGTGAACCACTTTCTGCGCAGGCGAACCGGCTCACAAATAGCCAGCGTGCGTGGAGAGACTTTGGTAATGCACCTCTGACGTCATTTCCGCCCGGAGAGGGAGGGCGCTGGGGATTAAATGCCAGTGCCGCGAAGTTTCAATAAACTAGTCTTGAAATGGCTTACCGACTGCATGTCATTATTTTAGCGCTGTGTGTAGCACATCACTACATTCCCTACAATTGCTAAGATCCTTTTCCATAGTGAATACTGAAGCAAAGTATTCATTAAGTACCTCCACTATTTCCTCCGATTCCGTACACACTTTTCCATTGTCGTACTTAATTGGTCCTATGCTCTCACGTCTTATCCTCCTGCTCTTCACAAACTTGTAGAATGCCTTGGGGTTTTCCTTAATCCTGTCCACCAAGCCTTTCTCATGGCCCTGTCTGGCTCTCCTAATTTCACCGTTAAGCTCTTTCCTGCAAGCCTTATAATTTTCTAGATTCATATCCTTACCTAGATGTTTGAACCTTTTGTAAGCTCTTCTTTTCTTCTTGACTAGATTTACACCGGCCTTTCTGCACCATCGATCCTGTACTGTACCATCCTTTCCCTGTCTCATTGGAATGTACCTACTCAGAACCCCACTCAAATATCCCGTGAACATTTGCCGCATTTCTTTGGTACATTTCCCTGAGAACATCTGTTTCCAACTTATGCTTCCAAGTTCCTGCCTGATAGCCTCATAGTTCCCCTTATTCCAATTAAATGTTTGCCTAACTTGTCTGTTCCTATGCCTCTTCAGTGCGATGGTAAAGGAGATAGAATTGTGATCACTGTCTCCAAAGTGCTCTCCCACTGACAGACCTGACACCTGACCAGGTTCATTTCCCAATACCACATCAAATAAGCCTCTCCTCTTTTAGGTTTATCTACATATTGTGTCACAAAACCTTCCTGAGTACAATTAGCAGACTCTACCCCATCTAAGCCCCTCACTCTAGGGAGATACCAATAATTTTGAGAAATTAAAATCTCCCACCACAACAACCCTGTTATTATTACTCCTTTCCAGAATCTGTCTCCCTATCTGCTCCTCGATGTCCCTGTAACTACTGGATGGACTACCAAAAACACCCAGTAGAGTTATTGACCCCTTCCTATTCCTAACTTCCACCCACAGAGACTCCGTAGACAACCCCTCCATGACTTCCTCCTTTTCTGCAGCCATGACGCTATCCCTGATCAGCAGTGCCACATCCCCACCTCTTTTGCCTTCCTCCTTGTCCTTTCTGAAACATCTAAAGCTTGGCACTTGAAGTAGCCATTCCTGCCCCTGCACCATCCAAGTCTCTGTAATGGCCACAACATCATAGCTCCAAGTGCTGATCCACGTTCTAAGCTCATCTGCTTTATTCATGATACTCCTCGTATTAAAATAGACACATCTCAGACCATCAGACTGAGCGCGTCCCTTCTCTATCACCTGCCTATCCTCCCTTTTGCATGTTGTTCAAACTTTCTCTATTTGTGATTCAAGTGCAACCCATCCTTTTTGTACAGGTCACACCTGCCCCAGAAGAGGTCCGATTGATCCAGAAATCTGAATCCCTGCTCCCTGCTCCAATCCCTCAGACATGTATTTATCCTCTACCTCATTCTATTCCTATACTCACTGTCATGTGGCACAGGCAGTAATCCCGAGATTACTACCTTTGCAGTCTGCTTCTCAACTTCATTCCTAACTGCCTGTAGTCTTTTTTCAGGACCTCTTCCCTTTTCCTAACCTGTCATTGGTACCAATATGTTCCACCACCTCTGGCTGTTTTCCCTCCCAGCACAGGATATCTTGGACGTGATCCAAAGCATCCCAGACCCTGGCACTTGAGAGGCAAACTACCATCCGCGTTTCTTTCCTGCATCCACAGAATAGTCTATCTGAACCCCTAACTATAGAGCCCCCTATCACTGCTGCCATCCTCTTCCTTTCCCTACCCTTCTGTGCTACAAGGCCAGACTCTGTGCCAGAGGCACAACCACTGTTGCTTCCCCCAGGTAGGCCATCTCCCCCAACAGTACTCAAACAGGAGTACTTATTGTTAAGGGGGACAGCCATGTCCTCTAGTTACTAGTTACTCTCTAGTAACTGCTTCCTGCCCTTCACTCTCCTGACTGTTACCCACTTCTCTGTCACCTGTGGTCCTGGTGACTACCTGCCTATATCTCCTATCTATTACTTCCTCACTCTCCCTGACCAGACAAAGGTCATCAAGCTGCAGCACCAGTTCCCTAATGCGGTCTCTAGGGCGCTGCAGCTCAACGCACCTGGTGCAGATGTGGTCATCCGGGAAGCTGGGAGTCTCCAGGACTTCCCACATCTGACACCCAGCACAGAAAACTGGCCTCACAGACATACTTTCTGTCTTTATTTTAAACAGATAACCTACCTGGCCTTGACCCTTTATCATCAAAGCCCCATTGAGCCAAAGCCTTCCTACTCTGTCTCCCACTACTCCATTGCTTGCTCTGTAAATCTGTCTTCCTTTTTTAATTCTTTCCGCTGTTCTCACTGGCCAACCTCCATGCACTTGCGCAGTCATGCCCGTTTAAACTGCAGAAGAAATAACTGTCATCTTCTCAAGTCTGCTCATTTTTAAACTCTTTCTGCTGTTCTTACTGGCCGACCTCCTCGCACTTGCGCAGTCATACCCTGTTCAAAATGGGGAGGGAATAACAAAAGCAAGAAGATAATGTTGAGCCTTTATAAGACATTAATCAGGCCACACAGAGTGTTGTCAACAGTTTTAGTCCCCTTATCTCAGAAAGAATGTGTTGTCATTGGAGAGAGTCCAGAGGAGGTTCATGAGGATGATTCTGGGAACGAATGGTTAACATATGAAGAGCATTTGGCAGCTTTGGGCCTGTACTCACTTGAATTTAGATAAATGTGGGGGGATCTCATTGAAACCTACTGAATATTGAAAGGACTTGATAGGCTGGATGTGGAGAGGATGTTTCCTATGGTGGCATATCCAGAACTAGGTAAGGAGGATTCTTTTAACCAGAGAGAAGTGAATCTGTGGAATGCTCTGCCACAGACTGCGGTGGAAGCCAAGTCCATGGGTATATTTAAGTCAGAGGTTGATCATTTCCTGATCGGTCAGGGCATCAAAGGATATGGTTAGAAGGTAGGTGTGTGGGATTGAGTGGGATCTGGGATCAGCCATGATTGAATGGCAGAGCAGACTCAATGGGCAGAATGGCCTAATTCTGTTCCTATGTCTCATGGTCTTATAAACAAAATCAAAGCCGAACTTGAGAGAACAGAGTTGCTTGACATTATAGCCAGAGTGAATGAACCCACTGACTGGTGTGTGTGCATTGTTCCCGTTCCCATGCCAATTGGCACAGTGAGGATCTGTGTTGATCTAACAACACTGAATAATGCAGTGAGGTGGGAGAAGTTTATTCTGCCCATTGTTGAGCATGCATTGGGTATGCTGGGTGGAGCAAAGTTCTTCACCAAACTCAAGGTTCTGGCAGATCCGTTTAGCTCTTGAGTTACAGAAGCACAAAACTTTGGTCACTTCTAAATTCAGACATTGACTGAATTTTCTAAATACCTTCAGCATGCAGCCTCACAACTTGCATCGAGGAGGAAGAACAATATCATTGCTTCAATTTTGAAGTTGCATTTTGTTATCTCACCATAAAAAATGAAATGTGTAGCACAGTGCTCTCTTGATCCCTTCTTGAACCGTGCATCATTTGTGAAGCTGTGACTTGGTCAGTGCGGGATGCTATCAGAAGTTCCTCAGATGAACAATATTGATTTAAGAATGATTGCTTTAAGTATGGGCCATTACCTGCAACAGTCTCCCTTACCCAGATGTTGTTTTACATTTAACCTTGAAGATTGTGTCACTGATATCCATGAGTGAGTTTATGTTGCCTTACTGAGTTATCCAAGCAATCACAAGGATAGGTAATGAGAAAACAGTCAAAGGTTTATAGTTAAACTTTGTTTATCACACCTGGTATGGAAAGTACTCTGCCACAAGAAACTGTAGAGCTGTGGACACAGCTCAGCACATCACAGAAAGCATCCTCCCCTCCATGGACTCTGTCCACACTTCCTACTGCAGCCAGTGTGATCAAAGACATCCAGACATCCTCTCTTTTTCCCCTTACCACCATGCCAGAGGTCCAAAAGCTTGAAAGCACACACCACCAGGATCAATGACAGTTTCTACCCCACTGTACAAGAAGGTTCAGTCTTGACCTCACAATCTGCCTTGTTATGGCCTTGCACATCATTTTTTACCTCAATGCAACTCTACACTGTATTCTGCATTCTGTTATTAGTACCCCAAGGCACTGTATAAGGAATTGATCTATGAAAGTTGAGCTTTCACTGTATCTCAGTACATGTGACAATAAAAAAAATTAACCAATTTACTTGCAATTAACCCTTGTGTTTACCAGCAAATGGGATTAATGCAGTTAATCAAGTGGTCAGAACAGATGTGGAGGGCTGAATGGTCTGTTGCTGCATTGTACAGCTCCACAATGGTGTGACAAACCCAGACCTGGCAGGGGCTATGAGAACTGAATTCTAATCCACTCCTAACACACACACACAGACACACACACACACACACACACACACACACACACACACACACACACTCTCTCTCTCTCTCTCTCTCTCACACACACACACACCTACTACAATGTGACTGTGCTCTCTGCATTAAATCTGAAACAGATTCCCTTGGTTAATGAGGCATTTTATTCTCTAGTTCAGGGAAGCGATATCAATAAAAGCTGTCTAAGAAAAAGCACTTCAGAGAACTTTTAACAAGGAGGAAGGGTCCTTCAGAGAAACGTCTTTCCATTGCTAAAAATGCACAGAAATAATCATCCTGTTGGAGAGAATACAGAAATTAGCACGGTTGCACAGGTTTTGCTATGTGCCTTTTACAGAACTAGCACAAATCAGGCAGAAAACTTCAGTGTCGTTATTGACTGTAATATTGCAGTTCCTATCCAGTGTCTGCCAATAACTGATAGCCATGGATACTCCTTGCTTCATGCAATGTCCATCCATGGGAAAAATCCAAACATAAAACTAACCATATGGCAGAAAGGACTGTTCAAGGCCACAGATTCATGGATGCTTAATACCAAGGTACTGATGGAAACTTGAGTTCTAACAAAGTTGTTTCTCCTTTGAAGCAAATAAATTGCTATTTTTATTTGTCACCTACCAAGGAGCAGTGAAAACTTGTCTTACATACCATTCCTACAAATCAGTTCATTAAAACAGTCCAAACAACACACACACAAAATGCTGGTGGAACACAGCAGGCCAGGCAGCATCTATAGGAGAAGCACTCATTAAAACAGTCCATTGAGCTAAGATAAACAAAGTAGTTAGCCACAAGGCTTTGCAGTATCAGTGATCAGCAATTGGGGTTTATTCCTGCTGATGTCTGTAAGGAGTTTGTACGTTCTCCCGATGACAACATAATGCTTCATTTCCATTCACATGCCGAAAATTTGTATTTTTAGGGATGGTATATTTACGAAGGTTCTCAGTCATCCTGGTGTTAGTTATCAAGCCGTAGTAAGTCAAGGCAACTGGACATGATGTGTTATCACCACTCAGCCAAGAGGCTTCTTCAGTTCTGATCCATGGTGGGCAGTTTTCCAGCTTATAAACTCTGTGAGTTGTTTAAAAGTATAGCAATCACATGAGGTTGTTAAGAGTCGTAGAGGTAATGAGTCATATCTTTGCATGAACGGAGGTGTAGACTGTTGTGGAGACACCGGGGTAGAGATGTTAAGACTGCATTGAAAGCGGCTGATAGGTGGTGTTGTACCCCACCCCCTCAGTTCAGGGATGGGTTTTCCAGTTTGACAAAGATATTTTCTTTAACTTCTCTTTCAAACCACCAAGGGGTTAGTAAATTCATTCCCAAAGGTTGTTATAATCTCCCACTACCTATTAAATGGCATGCATCTCAAATAACCTCTGACAGCCAAGTCCAACTCCTGCCAGTTGCTTTGGGCAGATGGGGCTCATCAGTTGTGTTTGCCGGTTCATCTAGGAGAAGGAAAACTCTGATCTTAAATCTCCAACATAGGGAAGGTTTCAGGAGAAAACCCTGAGGAAGAATCCAGAGCTAGCTACAGTAGAGTCACTGCATCAACACTGACTGGCAACTCCTGCAACACCGCTGGTGCTAAACTGTCGTTCCTTTGGATTCATCAGCTGTGTGAAGAGGAGAAGCCTGCTGCATGAGCAAAATTGGATGGGTTGCACTTGAACTCGAGAGGGAGCAATATCCTCACTGGTAGGTTTGCTAGCATGGTTCAGAAGGGTTTAAATTAATTTGCAAGGGGGATGGGACCCGGTGCGATAGAGCAGTGAAAGAAGTGCATGGACTAAAGCCAGATCTAGCATATATAGAGGCTTTGAGGAAAGAGCAACAGAATAAAGGGTGTAAAAGTAGTAAGGTAGAAGGGCTAAAGTGTGTGTACTTCAATGCAAGAAGCATCAGGAATAAAGGTGATGAACTGAGAGCTTGGATACATACATGGAATTATGATGTAGTGGCCATTACAGAGACTTGGCTGGCACCAGGGCAGGAATGTATTCTTAATATTCCTGGATTTCAGTGTTTTAAAAGGGATAAAGAGGGGGTAAAAAGGGAGGATGGATGGCATTACTGGTCAGGAATACTACAGCTACAGAAAGGGTGGGTAATGTAGCAGGATCGTCTTTTGAGTCAGTATGGATGGAGGTCAGGAACAGGAAGGGAGCAGTTACTCTATTGGGGGTATTCTATAGGCCCCCTAGTATCAGCAGAGATACTGAGGAGCAGATTGGGAGGCAGATTTTGAAAAGGTGCAAAAATAACAGGGTTGTTATCATGGGTGAATTTAACTTCCCTAATATTGATTGGTACCTGATTAGTTCCAAGGGTTTAGATGGGGCAGAGTTTGTTAAGTGTGTCCAGGATGGATTCCTGTCACAGTATGTTGACAGGCTGACTAGGGGGAATGTCATACTAGATCTAGTATTAGGTAACGAACCAGGTCAGGGCACAGATCTGTCAATGGGTGAGCATCTGGGGGACAGTGATCACCGCTCCATGACCTTTAGCATTATCATGGAAAAGGATAGAATCAGAGAGGACAGGAAAATTTTTAATTGGGGAAGGGCAAATTATGAGGCTATAAGGCTAGAACTTGCAGGTGTGAATTGGGATGATGTTTTTGCAGGGAAATGTACTATGGACATGTGGTCGATGTTTAAGGATCTCTTGCAGGATGTTAGGGATAAATTTGTCCCGGTGATGAAGATAAAGAATGGTAGGGTGAAGGAACCATGGGTGACAAGTGAGCTGGAAAATCTAGTCAGGTGGAAGAAGGCAGCATATATGAGGTTTAGTAAGCAAGGATCTGATGGGTCTATTGAGGAATATAGGGTCACAAGAAAGGAGCTTAAGAAGGGGCTGAGAAGAGCAAGAAGGGGGCATGAGAAGGCCTTGGCAAGTAGGGTAAAGGAAAACCCCAAGGCATTCTTCAATTATGTGAAGAACAAAAGGATGACAGAAGCGAAGGTAGGACCGATTAGAGATAAAAGTGGGAAGATGCACCTGGAGGCTGTGGAAGTGAGCGAGGTCCTCAATGAATACTTCTCTTCGGTATTCACCACTGAGAGGGAACTTGTTGATGGTGAAGACAATATGAGTGAGGTTGATGTTCTGGAGCATGTTGATATTAAGGGATAGGAGGTGTTGGAGGTGTTAAAATACATTAGAATGGATGTCCCTGGGGCCTGACTGAATGTTCCCCAGGCTGCTCCACGAGGCGAGGGAAGAGATTGCTGAGCCTCTGGCTAGGATCTTTATGTCCTCGTTGTCCATGTGAATGGTACCGGAGGATTGGAGGGAGGCGAATGTTGTCCCTTTGTTCAAAAAAGGTAGTAGGGATAGTCCAGGTGATTATGGACCGGTAAGCCAAACGTCTGTGGTGGGAAATCTGTTGGAAAAGATTCTTAGCGATAGGACCTATGGGCATTTAGTGAATCGTGGTCTGATCAGGGACAGTCAGCATGGCTTTGTGAAGGGCAGATCATACCTAACCAGCCTGATAGAGTTCTTTGAGGAGGTGACCAGGCAAATAAGTATGCCGATGATATTAAGATAGGAGGTGTTGTGGATAATGAGGTGGGTTTTCAAAGCTTGCAGGGAGATTTATGCCGGTTAGAAGAATGGGCTGAACATTGGCAGATGGAGTTTAATGCTGAGAAGTGTGAGGTTCTACATTTTGGCAGGAATAATCCAAATAGAACATACAGGGTAAATGGTAGGGCATTGAGGAATGCAGAGGAACAGAGAGATCTAGGAATAACAGTGCATAGTTCCCTGAAAGTGGAGTCTCATGTAGATAGGGTGGTGAAGAAGGCTTTTGGAACGCTGGCCTTTATAAATCAAAGCATTGAGTACAGAAGTTGGGATGTAATGTTAAAATTGTACAAGGCATTGGTAAGGACAAATTTGGAATATTGTGTACAGTTCTGGTCACCGAATTATAGGAAGGATATCAATAAATTAGACGATTTACTAGGATGTTACCTGGGTTTCAGCACTTAAGTTACAGAGAAAGGTTGAACAAGTTAGGTTTCTATTCATTGGAGCGTAGGAGGTTGAGGGGGGATTTGATCGAGGTATTTAAAATTTTGAGAGGGATAGATAGAGTTGACATGAATAGGCTGTTTCCATTGAGAGTAGGGGAGATTCAAACGAGAGGACATGATTTGAGAGTTAGGGGGCAGAAGTTTAAGGGAAACACGAGGGGGTATTTCTTCGTCCAAGATATCCTGAAGTGGGAAGGTGAGGAGCCAGAGGTCGTGGTACATGTAGGTACCAATGACATAGGTAGGAAAGGGGAAGAGGTCCTGAAACATGAGTATAGGGAGTTAGGAAGGCAGTTAAGAAGAAGGACCGCAAAGGTAGTAATCTCGGGATTACTGCCTGTGCCACACGACAGTGAAAGTAGAAATGGACTTAAGTGGAGGATGAATGTGTGGCTGTGGGATTGGTGCAGGGGGCAGGGATTCAAGTTTCTGGATCATTGGGACCTCTTCTGGGGCAGGCGTGACCTGTTCAAGAAGGACGGGTTACACTTGAATCCTGGGGGGACCAATATCCTAGCAGGGAGGTTTGCTAGGACTACAGGGCAGACTTTAAACTAGTAAGATGGGGGGGACGGGAATCAATTTGAGGAAACTATGGGAGGGGAGGTTAGTTCACCAGTAGAGCAAGTAAATAGACAGAGTTTGAGGGAGGAAAGGCAAGTGATGGAGAAGGGATGCGCTCAGCCCGAAGATGTAGGGGAGAAGAAAGAAAAGGATAATAAATTTGAATGCATTGTTAGGGATGAAAAGAGAGGAGGAGGTGGAGAGTATCTTAAATGTATCTATTTTAATGCTAGGAGCATTGTAAGAAAGGTGGATGAGCTTAGTTGATTGATACCTGGAATTATAATGTTGTAGCTATTAGTGAAACATGGTTGCAAGAAGGGTGTGATTGGCAACTAAATATTCCTGGATTTAGTTGCTTCAGGTGTGATAGAGTAGGAGGGGCCAGAGGAGGAGGTGTTGCATTGCTTGTCCGAGAAAATCTAATGGCGGTGCTTTGGAAGGATAGATTAGAGAGGTCCTCTAGGGAGGCTATTTGGGTGGAATTGAGGAATGGGAAAGGTGCAGTAACACTGATAGGAGTGTATTATAGGCCACCTAATGGGGAGCGTGAGTTGGAAGAGCAAATGTGTAAGGAGATAACAGATATTTGTAGTAAACACAAGGTGGTGATTGTGGGAGATTTTAATTTTCCACACGTAGACTGGGAAGCTCATTCTGTAAAAGGGCTGGATGGTTTAGAGTTTGTGAAATGTGTGCAGGATAGTTTTTTGCAACAATACATAGAAGTACCGACTAGAGATGGGGCAGTGTTGGATCTCCTGTTAGGGAATGCGATAGGTCAGCTGACAGATGTATGTGTTGGGGAGCACTTCGGGTCCAGTGATCACAATAGCATTAGCTTCAATATAATTATGGAGAAGGACAGTACAGGAGCTAGAGTTGAGATTTTTGATTGGAGAAAGGCTAACTTTGAGGAGATGTGAAGGGATTTAGAGAGAGTGGATTGGGTCAACTTGTTTTATGGGAAGGATGTAAAAGAGAAATGGAGGTCATTTAAGGGTGAAATTATGAGGGTACAGAATCTTTATGTTCCTGTTAGGGTGAAAGGAAAGGTTAAAGGTTTGAAAGCACCATGGTTTTCAAGGGATATTAGAAATTTGGTTCGGAAAAAGAGGGATGTCTACAATAGATATAGGCAGCATGGAGTAAAGGAATTGCTCGAGGAATATAAAGAATATAAAAGAAATCTTAAGAAAGAGATTAGAAAAGCTAAAAGAAGATACGAGGTTGGTTTGGCAAATAAGGTGAAAGTAAATCCAAAAGGTTTCTACAGTTATATTCAAAGCAAGAGGAGAGTGAGGGATAAAATTGGCCCCTTAGAGAATCAGGGTGGTCAGCTATGTGTGGAGCCGAGGGAAATGGGAGAGATTTTGAACGATTTCTTCTCTTTGGTATTCACTAAGGAGAAGGATATTGAATTGTGTAAGGTGTGGGAAACAAGTAAGGAAGTTATGGAACCTATGACAATTAAAGAGGTGGAAGTACTGGCGCTTTTAAGAAATTTAAAAGTGGATAAATCTCTGGGTCCTGACAGAATATTCCCCAGGACCTTGAGGAAAGTTTGTGTAGAGATGGCAGGAGCTCTGACGGAGATCTTTAAGATGTCATTAGAAATGGGGATTTTGCCAAAGGATTGGCATATTGTTCATGTGGTTCCATTGTTTAAAAAGGGTTCTAGAAGTAAGCCTAGCAATTATAGACCTGTCAGTTTGACATCAGTGGTGGGTAAATTAATGGAAAGTATTCTTAGAGATAGTATTAATAATTATCTGGATAGACAGGATCTGATTAGGAGTAGCCAGCATGGATTTATGCGTGGAAGGTCATGTTTGACAAACCTTATTGAATTTTTTGAAGAATTTACGAGGAATGTTGACGAGGGTAAGGCAGTGGATGTAGTCTATACGGACTTCAGCAAAGCCTTTGACAAAGTTCCACATGGAAGGTTAGTTAAGAAGGTTCAGTCTTTAGGTATTAATGCTGGAGTAATAAAATCGATTCAACAGTGGCTAGATGGGAGATGCCAGAGAGTAGTGGTGGATAATTGTTTATCGGGATGGAAGCCGGTGACTAGCGGGGTGCCTCAGGGATCTGTTTTGGGCCCAATGTTGTTTGTAATATACATAAATGATCTGGATGATGAGGTGGTAAATTGGATTAGTAAGTATGCCGATGATACTAAGGTAGGAGGTGTTGTGGATAATGAGGTGGGTTTTCAAAGCTTGCAGGGAGATTTATGCCGGTTAGAAGAATGGGCTGAACATTGGCAGATGGAGTTTAATGCTGAGAAGTGTGAGGTTCTACATTTTGGCAGGAATAATCCAAATAGAACATACAGGGTAAATGGTAGGGCATTGAGGAATGCAGAGGAACAGAGAGATCTAGGAATAACTGTGCATAGTTCCCTGAAGGTGGAGTCTCATGTAGATAGGGCGGTGAAGAAGGCTTTTGGAACTCTGGCCTTTATAAATCAAAGCATTGATTACAGAAGTTGGGATGTAATGTTAAAATTGTACAAGGCATTGGTAAGGCCAAATTTGGAATATTGTGTGCAGTTCTGGTCACCAAATTATAGGAAAGATATCAATAAATTAGAGAAAGTGCAGAGATGATTTACTAGGATGTTACCTGGGTTTCAGCACTTAAGTTACAGAGAAAGGTTGAACAAGTTAGGTCTCTATTCATTGGAGCGTAGAAGGTTGAGGGGGGATTTGATCGAGGTATTTAAAATTTTGAGAGGGATAGATAGAGTTGACGTGAATAGGCTGTTTCCATTGAGAGTAGGGGAGATTCAAACGAGAGGACATGATTTGAGAGTTAGGGGGCAGAAGTTTAAGGGAAACACGAGGGGGTATTTCTTTACTCAGAGAGTGATAGCTGTGTGGAATGAGCTTCCTGTAGAAGTAATAGAGGCCAGTTCAGTTGTGTCATTTAAGGTAAAATTGGATAGGTATGTAGACAGGAAAGGAGTGGAGGGTTATGGGCTGAGTGTTGGTAGGTGGGACTTGGTGAGATTAAGAGTTTGGCACGGACTAGGAAGGCCGAGATGGCCTGTTTCTGTACTGTGATTGTTACATGGTTATATGGTTATATAGATGAGGGTAATGCAGTGGATGTGATCTACATGGATTTTAGGAAGGCATTTGACAAGGTTCACATGGTAGGCTTATTCAGAAAGTCACAAGGCATGGGATCCAGGGATGTTTGGCCAGATGGATTCAGAATTGGCTTGCTTGCAGATGTCAGAGGGTCATGGTGGAAGGGAGTACATTCAGATTGGAGGGTTGTGACTAGTGGTGTCGCACAAGGATCTGTTCTGGGACCTCTACTTTTCGTGATTTTCATTAATGACCTGGATGTGGGGGTAGAAGGTTGGGTTGGCAAGTTTGAGACGACACAAAGTTTGGTGGTGTTGTAGATAGTGTAGAGGATTGTTGAAGATTGCAGAAAGACATTGATAGGATGTAGAAGTGGGCTGAGAATTGGCAGATGGAGTTCAACCCGGAGAAGTGTGAGGTGGTACACTTTGGAAGGACAATCTCCAAGGCAGAGTACAAAGTAAATGGCAGGATACTTGGTAGTGTGGAGGAACAGAGGAATCTGTGGGTACCTGTCCACAGATCCCTGAAAGTTTCCTCACAGGTAGATAGGGTAGTTAAGAAAGCTTATGGGGTGTTAGCTTTCATAAGTCGAGGGATAGAGTTTAAGAGACGCGATGTAATGATGCAGCTCTATAAAGCTCCGGTTAGGCCACACTTGGAGTACTGTGTCCAGTTCTGGTCACCTCACTATAAGGAGGATGTGGAAGCATTGGAAAGGATACAGAGGAGATTTACCAGGATGCTGCCTGGTTTAGAGAGTATGGATTATGATCAGAGATTAAGGGAGCTCGGGCTTTAATCTTTGGAGAGAAGGAGGATGAGAGGAGACATGATAGAGGTGTACAAGATATTAAGAGGAATAGACAGAGTGGATAGCCAGTGCCTCTTTCCCAGGGCACCACTGCTCAGTACAAGAGGACATGGCTTTAAGGTAAGGGAAGGGAAGTTCAAGGGGCATATTAGAGGAAGGTTTTTCACTCAGAGAGTGGTTGGTGTGTGGAATGTACTGCCTGAGTCAGTGGTGGAGGCATATACGCTAGTGAAATTTAAGAGACTACTAGACAGGTATATTGAGGAATTTAAGGTGGGGGGTTATATGGGAGGCAGGGTTTGCGGGTCAGCACAACATTGTGGGCCGAAGGGCCTGTAATGTGCTGTACTATTCTATGTTCTATGTTCTATGCTCAAAAGCTTGCTTGTACTCCCCTGTCTTGCATACTGGAATGCAAACCACATAGAAGCTGGGACACAACACTCATGTTACTTCTTGGCCAACGGAGGGCCTTAATAAGGTCAGGAATTTCTTGGAATGCCATGTTGGAGCTGGAAACATGGTGAAACTTGCGGCAGTTATCAGCACATTTGTGATGCAAATGACACATTTCACTATATGTTTCTACATATGTGTGACAAATAACTAAACTTTGTCTTTAGAATGCAGAATAAAATGTTCCAGTTACAGAGAAAGTGCAGGGCAGGCAGACAGTAAGGGACATGACCATGACAAGGTAGATGGTGAGGTCAAAAGCCCATCGGATCATACTAGGGAAACCTATAACAGCAGGCTAGAAGCTGCCCTTAAGCCTGCCTTTAAGCTGTTCTACCTTCTGCCCAATAAGAAGACAGAGGAGAGAGAATGTCCGATATGGACAGGGACTTGGATTATTCGAGGCAGTGAGAAGTGTAGACAGCGTCAATGGTAGGGAGGCTGGTTTCTGTGGCGTGCTGTGCTGAGCTGTGTCCACAACTCTCTACAGTTTCTTGTGTTACAGGCAGACCAGATGTCATACTGAGCCATGATGAACCCAGATAGGAGGGTATATCAATAGGTGAGGGTCAACGGGAACAATCTACGGGGTGGGTGGGGAGGATGTCAGTGAGCAGGACTGTGATTCTGTCTTTCTGCCTGTACTGGTTAATTGGGAGTTCCCGTAATGAGATTCCTTCAGGATCTGAACTACCCAGTCCCGTGTTCTCCAATCCCACATGGGATTCCATTGGCTTGGATTCCGAACCAGGGTCTCACCAGGGTGGGATGGCATTCAACTTAAAGGGTTAAAGGCAGACTGTGGATGAAAGAGTATTGGCCTTCTGAGTCTACACAACTAAAGGATTTGCAGCTTCCTTTCCAGGGGGTTCCCACAGCAGGCACCAGCTCAGCCAGCCACTGGGCTGTCGACCAGCAGTCAAAGTTGTCACAACTGAATTAATAGTGTAACTGCACATTGACATTTTCGCCTAATGTTCAGCTGAACAAACTGGATACTAATAGAGGAACCCTGACCAAAAGGGCGGGCCTGTCAGAGAGTCCACTTGTAACACCATCTCCTGTTTCCTGCACAGGAAAATGCTGCCTATTTATAAACTCTAATACAAAATGAAGTCAGGCAGTGTCACCAGCAGTAGAATGTTCCTTCCCCATGAATTGAACACACTCTATCCATGTTTTGAACAGACGGCGATTGGAATGTCACCTCCCTGGCACCTCAGCCCATAGACACCACATCAAATATAAGACTGGTCTTCCAAAGAGTGAAACCGCAGAAAGAATCTGGCCTGGGCTGGGATGCCGGCTGTTTCATTAGATTCTGTGCAGGTCAGCAGACAAGAGTATTTACAGTTTTTTAAATTTATCGCTACTCAAATCTGAGGTGCTCACCTGCTTTAAGAAGGCCACTGTCTTCCAGATGCTGATGGCAAAACAAAATAATGTGCTTTAATGACTTCTACCCAGATGCTCTATTATCCACCATTATGAAGTGCTGAGAAAGGCTGGCCATGGCGTGCATTAACTCCAGGCTCCCAGCCAACCTCAACCCACTGAAATTTGCCTTCCACCAAAACAGATTCCATCTCCCTGGCACAACACTCATCTTTGGAGTATCAAGACAGTAAAAACACCTACTATTTTTAATTGAGTACAACTCTGCCTTCAAAATTACGTTTCCAAGCAAACTGATCTCTAAACTCCTGGACCTAGAAGTCAAAGTCTCCCTCTCCATACGGATTTTTGGCTTGCTGACCACCAGTAAGGACAGGCAACAACACCACTGCCATGACTATTCTCAACACTAGTGGTCCACAGGGTTCTATCCTCAGCTCTCTACTTTACTGACTGTACACTCATAACAGTGTGGCCAGGTTCTGCTCTAACCCTATTCACAAATTTGCAGGCCTTTTCTCAAATAATGAGTTAGAGTACAAGAAGGAGGTAGAGAGCTTCGTGAAATGGTGTTATGCAAACCACCTTTCCCTCAATGCCAACAAAACATAAGAGATGGTCATTGACTTTGGGGGAAGGGGGTGAGAACCGAGCACATGCTCCTGTTTGAAGTCAAGAGAGTTGAGAGCTTTAAGGACTATGAGTGCCCATCACCAAATCTGGTCCTGGTCCAAGCATGTAGATGATGGTTCTGGTCAAGATGGCGCTTGCACACAATGCTCCTTCGGTCGGCATCTTCTAGGTAAGCCACAGAATCATTAATTTCACTTCTAGTTTTTCATTGTTAATGTATTTCTGGAACTGCTAGAGCCTGTGATTTCCAGTTTGGTAATTGATTGATCAATCCAGTGCTTTGCTGTCTCTGAGAAGATTCCAGGAAGCAGTGAATGTGGACTTCAAGGTGAAGAAACTATGAGACGGGTGCAAACTGATGTTTGACTCCATTTTGCCAATTAAGGCTTTCATTTTTTCAAATGTCAATTTTCAAATGTTTGTCAAATGTGTCCAGGAAAGTTTTCTAAATCAATATATAGAGGTACCTATGAGAGATGATGCAATACTTGATCTCCTATTAGGGGTCTCATCTAGCTTCTTCTCTGGTGTCTCCTCACTTTCTTCCTCTGGGAGGGTGTGGAGGGTCCACGACCATGCCTCCCCCAGGACGCTGACCGTCGCTGGCAGTTCCAATGTCATGACGTCAGCACTCGTACAAACCAACACCCAGCTAGACTCCACTTCTTTACCGCACCTTCTAGCCACCAGTTCCATCTGCACCATACCTTTGACCAAACTGAACCCCTGCACTAACGCATCTCCCGAACTGCGGAAATCCACCCTGCTTAACATGCACGCATGATTCACCGGTACGTCCTCTAACTCACACGAGTTTACAAGCTTATCTTGATCCATCTCCACACTACTTAACATGGCGATTTACAGAGCTTACCGAAAAGTCTCAGGTTGGAGGAACAACACCTTATATACTGGCTGGGTAGCCTCCAACCTGATAGCATGAACATTGACTTCTCTAACTTCCGTTAATGCCCCTCCTCCCCTTCTTACCCCATCCCTGATATATTTGATTTTTCCCCCCCTTCTCTTTTTTTTCTCTCTCTCTGCCCATCACTCTGCCTGTTCTCCATCTCCCTCTGGTGCTCCCCTCCCCCTTTCTTTCTCCCTAGGCCTCCCATCCCATGATCATTTCCTTTCTCCAGCTCTGTGTCCCTTTTGCCAATCACCTTTCCGGCTCTCAGCTTCACCTCACCCCCTCCAGTCTTCTCCTATCATTTTGTATTTCCCCCCTCCTACTTTCAAATCTCTCACTATCTTTCCTTTCAGTTAGTCCTGACGAAGGGCCTCAGCCAGAAATGTTGACAGTGCTTCTTCCTATAGATGCTGCCTGGCCTGCTGTGTTCCACCAGTATTTTGGGTGTGTTGCTTGAATTTCCAGCATCTGCAGCTTTCCTCGTGTTCCCTTTATGGATGCTGTCTACACTTCTTGCTGCCTCAGTAGAGCAAAAGCCCCACTCAATAAGGCACAAAGTCTCATTCTGACATTTCAGCTTATTGTCTGTCTGCACTGCATTCACTGTAACCCTTTATTCCTGTCACTGTAACCCTTTATTTTGCATTCCCTTCTTATTTTCCCTTGTACTACCTCAAAGCACTGTTGTAATTAATGACCTGTATGGAGACATCCAATAGCAGCTTTTCACTGTGACAATTTACCAATTTACATGATGCTCAGCTGAACAAACTGGATTCCTATGAAGGAGCCCTAAACAAAATGGCTGGCTGGCCTGTCAATGATCTTCTGTACCAGTTTTACATTAATAACACTATGCATTACTGTTCCTCAAAAACATTATACATTGTTTCTACTCATGGAGAATATTGCCCATTTATTCATCTCGAAAATCACATTATCATAGCATGGCGATGGGTTTGGGGAGAGTCGCTGGCTGGCAGGTGACTGCTTTATATCTACTCATTCTCCGCCCAATGAAGCAGTGTAGGTTACCTCAGTAAGACAAAGTTGGATAGATATTTTCATAGTTGGGGAATTAAGGGCTATAGGCAAAAGGCAGGTAGGTGGACATGAGTCGATGGCCAGATCAGCCATGCAAAATGCTAAGGAACTCAGCAGATCAGGCGGTGTGTAGGAGAAGAGTACAGTCGATGTTTTGGGTTGAAACCCTTCGACAGCCCAAAATGTCAACTGTACTCTTTTCCTAGATGCTGTCTGGCCTGCTGAATTCCTCAGTATTTTGTGTGTGTTGCTCAGATTTCCAGCATCTGCAGATTTTCTCTTGTTTGTGGTCAGATCAGCCACAATCTTGTTGAATGGCCAGTGGAGGAGCAGGCTCAATGGGCCAGGTGCATTACTTCTGCTCCTATTTCTTACGTTCTTAACTGGCTAACCGAAAGCCAAAATTTTAAAAAATAATTCTGGGAAAAGATTTCTGATACTTTATTAAACTATGCAACGAGACCTCCGTTAGTCAGTGTCGACTATAGATGTTGTATCCTAGCTGTCTAGATACGCAAGCCTGGGTAGTAAAATATGGAGAGCAAGCTGTTGCCCTTGTAGCAGGTTCTCCCTCTTCAGACAACTGATGAACCTAAAAGAACAGCAGAGACCGAAACAGTTAGGTACCAGCAATGTCGCAGGAGTTTCCAGTCAAAGTTGAAGTCAATGTAGGATGGCCTTTGGGACTCTAGTTCTGGTTTTGAGATCAGAGTTTTCGTTCTCCTAGATGAATCGCCTACTGTGGTTAACGAGCCCCATCTGCCCGAAACAACTGGTTTTAAGGCGCCAGTAACCCGACTGTCCCTTTTCCTGTTGGTAGAAATGGTTCCACTGGGCTTAGTAGCTAAGCCATACATGAAGGCCAGGAGCTGGATTTGGTTGTCAAAGGCTACTTGAGGTTGTTACATACCTTGGAGGTATCTTGTGATTGTCTCCTGATGTAATTGAGTATCTGGTGAGCGTGATGTAATGGTCTTGTGATGGTAGGGTGATGTATTTTCCCGCCAGTATGAGGTCACATTATGTTATTTTCCTGCCAATGTGAGGTCATGTGATGGCCTGTTCCAACAGGTATAAAACGGGGAAAGCCTGCTGTGACATAGGAGTTTTTGTTGGGATGTCGTTTAAGCCATCTGTTATGCTGCATATTTGGTTTCATGACGCAGTTTTGTTTGAAAGTGGAGTTTTAATTCTTACTGTAAGGTACATTGGCATTGTGCCGGCAGTTTTTAAAAATCACTGCCAGTTATGTCTGATGTATCTTCAAAAGTCTAAGTATTGGAGACCGAAGATTTACCAAAGTATGGAAACCCAAAGGATCGAGTAAAGTTGGTGTCGTCAGCGGTTTAATACAGGATTGACCTTATTGGTTCTTTGTTCGGGAAGTAGTAACCTGCATCCGAGATAGCCCCTGCATTGTAAGAGCAGAAAGGGTTGGGCGCAGTGTTAATCGCCAAGGAAAAGGTCAGTTCCTTCAAGCCATTTTTATTTCCTTTATCGTGAGTCTTTCGGTCACGGCATATTTCGGCTGGGATCAGCAGTAACGTCATGTTGTCAAGGAATTCTTTACTTCAGGAAAGTCTCTCCCAATTGACTGTATAATTGATTTGGACTTTCACATTTATCACTTTAAGAACTGTGTTCGCATTTATTGCTTTAAGAACTGTTCGAGTTGCCTTATAGCAGTTAACTTCCGGTTAAGTTAGTTGTTTTTCATTTTTATTGAGCAGAGTTTAAATAAATGTTTGTTTACAAAATAAACTGTATCCTGGACCCTGGACTTGATGTATGCTAACGTTAAGGATGCATACAGCTCCTCTCCCCTTCCTCACTGGGAAGGTCAGATCACAACCTGGTGCATCTCAAACCCTGCTACGTGCCTCCGGTGAAGAGTAAACCTGCAACCTCGAGGACAGTGAGGACATCAGGGGAGGCTTATGAGGCACTCCACGGTTGTTTTGGGGTGACAGACTGGCAGGCCCTCTGTGAGCCACATGGAGAAGACATTGATTGGCTCACAGAGTGCATCACTGGTTACATCAACTTCTGTGTGGACTGCAATGTTCCGGCAAGAACTGTTATTCAAATAACAAGCCATGGGTAACAAAGGACATTAAGGACATCCTGAATGCTAAAAAGGGCATTTAGAAATGGAAATAGGGAGGAGCTGAGGACAATACAGAGTAACCTGACAGCCAAGATCAGGGAGGCTAAAGACAGGTATAGGAGGAAGCTTGAGTGGAAACTCCAGCAAAACAACATGAGAGAGGTCTGGAGTGGGATGAGGACGATCACTGGGTTCTGGCAAACTAGCAACAGAGGAGCTGAAGGCAGTGTTGACAGGGCCAATGAACTTAACCTGTTCTTCAATAGATTTGACACTGTGGCCCCTGCCCATCCCCCATTTGTTCATCTGTTGTCAACCCCCAACCAACACATACTTCACTCTCCCCTTCTACATCTCCTCACAGCCCCCCACTCAGCTCTCATGACTACACCCCTCCCCCACCTGAAACCACCATGGTGGGCTTCACAGCTGAACAGGTGAGAAGACAGCTGAAATGTCTCCACCCAAGCAAGGCTGCAGGCCAGGATGTTGTCAGCTCCAGGGTACTCAAAGCCTGTGCCCCCCAGCTATGTGGAGTACTTCACCATGTCTTCAGCCTGAGCCTGAGTCTCCAGAGGGTTCCTGTGCTGTGGAAGACGTCCTGCCTCGTCCCTCTGCCGAAGACACCGCGCCCCATTGGCTCCAATGACTACAGACCGATGGCATTGACCTCCCACATCATGAAGACCCTGGAGAGACTTGTTCTAGAGCAGCTCCGGCCTATGGTTAGGCTACACTTAGATCCCCTCCAGTTCACCTACCAGCCCCAACTAGGAATTGAGGATGTCATTGTCTACCTGCTGAACCATGTCTACGCCCATCTGGATAAGCCAGTGAGCACTGTGAGGGTCATGCTTTTTGATTTCTCCAGTGCGTTCAACACCATCCGCCCTGCTCTGCTGGGTGAGAAGCTGACAGTGATGCAGGTGGATGCTTCCCTGGTGTCGTGGATTATTGATCACCTGACTGGCAGACCACAGTACATGCGCTTGCAACACTGTGTGTCAGACAGAGTGGTCAGCAGCACTGGGGCTCCACAGGGGATTGTCCTGTCTCCCTTTCTCTTCACCATCTACACCTCGGACCTCAACTATTGCACAGAGTCTTGCCATCTTCAGAAGTTTTCTGATGACTCTGCCATAGCTGGATGCATCAGCAAGGGAAATGAGGCTGAGTACTGGGCTAAGGTGGGAAACTTTGTCACATGGTGTGAGCAGAATCATCTGCAGCTTAATGTGAAAAAGACTAAGGAACTGATGGTGGACCTGAAGAGGGCTAAGGCACCAGTGACCCCTGTTTCCATCCAAGGGGTCAGTGTGGACATGGTGGAGGATTACAAATACCTGGGGGATACGAATGGACAATAAACTGGACTGGTCAGTGAGGCTGTCTACAAGAAGGGTCAAAGCCGTCTCTACGTCCTGAGGAGACTGAGGTCCTTTAACATCTGCCGGACAATGCAGAGCATGTTCTACAAGTCTCTGGTGGCCAGTGCTATAATGTTTGCTGTTGTGTGCTGGGGCAGCAGGCTGAGGGTAGCAGACACCAACAGAATCAACAAACTCATTCGTAAGGCCAGTGATGTTGTGGGGGTGGAACTGGACTCTCTGATGGTGGCATCTGAAAAGAGGATGCCGTCCAAGTTGCATGCCATCTTGGACAATGCCTCCCATCCACTCTATAATGTACTGGTTAGGCACAGGAGTACATTCAGCCAGAGACTCATTCCACTGAGATGCAACGCTGAGCATCATAGGAAGTTATTCCTGCCTGTGGCCATCAAACTTTACAACTCCTCCCTCGGAGTGTCAGACACCCTGAGCCAATAGGCTGGTCCTGGACTTATTTCCACTTGACATTATTTACTTATTATTATTTAATTATTTATGGTTTTATATTACTATATTTCTACACCATTCTTGGTTGGTATGATTGTAACGAAATCCAGTTTCCGTCGGGATCAATAAAGTATGTCTGTCTGTCTGTCTGTATCAATTCTATATTCATTGTTGCTGTATCATAACAATCAAGGGCTCGCCCAGGATATGTTCAATTTTTGAGTTTGAGTACTTGCTTAATTATCGGTCTGATTTGGAAAAGGAAAATACACGATTCTCTTGTTTGGCTAGCTTGTGGGTGATACTTGGCAACAATGAATATTGATGACTTTCTGGCATTGCCAGACCTGGAGTTATTAGCGAAGGTGAGGAAGAGTGATGTATCTGAGATTGCTAGCAGGTTCGAACTTAAAGTATCTCAAAGGCTTATACCAAAGCCTGTAATTCAGAGAAAAATCTCGTCACACTATGTAGAGTTGGCTGATTTTGATGAAGCAGTTATAGATATGTTTCCAATAAGTGATCTAGAGATGCAGTTACAAATCGAACAAATGAAGTTAGAACAATGGACTTGGAATGATGTAGGTTAGAAGATGAAAATAAAAAGAGAGAATTTGAAGCTAGGGAAGCTGAGAGAAAGAGGGAGTTTGAGCTAGCGGTGGTGAAATTAAGGTACGAGAATCAGTCCTCTGGTTCTAGGAAATAGATTGTAGCTAGCCAAACAAGAGAATCGTGTATTTTCCTTTTCCAAATCAGACCGATAATTAAGCAAGTACTCAAACTCAAAAATTGAACATATCCTGGGCGAGCCCTTGATTGTTATGATACAGCAACAATGAATATAGAATTGATACATCGTAGGCAAATTCCACGTAATTTTTTTCCATGGATTTCTTCAAATTTCTGAATCTTTCTTATAAGCTTCTGGAACAAGTTCATATGCTTTCAGTATATGTTGCTTCACAATATCATAATTAAGTGCTTGCTCAACAGTTAAAGCTGTATAAACTTGTTGTGCCTTGCCTTTAATTATACTCTGTAACATCACTGGCCACTTCTCTTTCACCCACTCTGAAATCTGAGCAACAGTTTCAAAATGTTGGAAATATTTATCCACTTCTGCTTCTGTAAATGGAGGAGCTAATATAACTTCTCGACTAGCTACAATCTATTTCCTAGAACCAGAGGACTGATTGTGTGTTTTGAGAGATGGGTTTTCTCTAAAAATGTGAAAGGGGAGTATAATAAATTGAAAGCATTGATTTTAATGGATAAATTTAAAAAGAGCTTCCCTGTTGCAGTAAGAACATACTGTGGTGACCCACTTTCTGAGCAGGTGAACTGGTTCACAACTAGCTAGTGCGTGGGGAAAGACTTTGGTAATGCACCTCCGATGTAATTTCCGCCCGGAGAGGGTGGGCGTTAGGGATTAAATGCCAGCACCTCAAAGTTTGAATAAACTAGTCTCGTAATGACTGCGTGTCGTTATTTCAGCACTGTGCGTAGCACATCGCTACATTGATGACCCCGACAGTTTAAACAGGATTTGGACCAAAGATGACTGACTCTTCATCTGTTCACGCAGTTTCGCTAAAACTGCCGACTTTCCGGAAGCTGCAACCACGTGTGTGGTTTAGCCAAGCAGAAGCCCAGTTCCAGATTCGGCAGATACCTTCTAATTCCACGTGTTACTATCACATGGTGAGTGCCCTTGACCAGGAGATGGCTGCCCAGGTTGCGGATTTCGTACAGACGACCCCAGAAGAAGGCAAATATGAAGCATTCAAAGCGCTGCTCATTGGGACCTTTGGCCTCTCACGGCATGAGCGGGGTTCCCACCTGCTTCACCTGGACGGTTTGGGAGACAGGCTGCCATCAGCATTGATGAATGAGATGCTGGCCATAGCTGACTGACACAAGCCCTGTCTCATGTTCGAGCAAGCGTTCCTAGAGCAACTGCCCAAGGACATACATCTACTGCTGGCCGATGCAGATTTCAGCGATCCCCGGAAAGTGGCGGCTCAGGCAGACGTGCTGTGGAAAGCCAAGAGGGAGTTCGAATTCCTCCGAATGCCGTTCGGCCTGAAGAATGCCACACAGATGTGCCAGTGGCTAATGGATGTGGTGGGACACGACCTGGACTTTGCGTTCATCTACTTGGACAACATCCTTATAGCCAGCAGTAGTCGCCAGGAACATCTGTCCCACCTCCACCAGCTCTACTCCCGCCTGACTGATTTCGGCCTCATGATCAACCCTGGCCAAATGCCAGTTTGGTCTCGATACCATCAACTTCTTGGGCCACAGGATTACCAAAGACAGGGCAACACATCTGCCCGCCAAGGTAGACACGATCCGCCACTTTGCCCGGCCCAACACAGTCAAAGGCCTACAGGAGTTCATTGGTATGGTGAATTTCTACCACCGTTTCCTCCCCTCAGCAGCCCGTATCATGCACCTTTTGTACACCCTGATGCCGGGTAAAGGCAAGGACATTACTTGGGATGAGGAGGCCACAACCGCTTTCGTTAAAGCCAAGGAAGCCTTGGCAGATGCCGCGATGCTGGTGCACCCCAGAACGGACGTTCCGACCGCCCTCACAGTGGATGCATCCGACACAGCAGTTGTTGGGGTGCTGGAGCAACTCACTGAGGGGTGCTGGCAACCCCTGGCATTCTTCAGCAAGCACCTATGACCACTCGAATTCAAGTACAGTGCTTTCGATCGGGAGCTATTGGCACTGTATCTGGCAATCTGGCATTTCAGGTACTTCTCAGAAAGCAGGCTGTTCACCGCGTTCATGGACCACAAACCATTGACCTTTGCGTTCACGAAGGTGTCCGATCCCTGGTCGGCTCGCCAGAAGTGACATCTGTTCTACATCTCTGAGTACACGACAGACATCCAGCATGTCTTGGGAAAGGACAACTTCGTGGCGGACGCACTCTCCAGACCAGCTGTCCAGGCCCTGTCCCTGGGGGCTATGCAGCACTGGTGGAGGCGCAGCAGGCAGGCGACCGCAGTCTCGGGCTTGCAGCTGCAAGACTTTCTCATAGGCCCAGGTGAGAGGACCCTCCTGTGCGACGTGGCTACCGGCCAACCTTGCCCCATCGTCCTGGCAGCCTGGAGGTGGTGAGTTTTCAACTCCATACACAGTTTGATGCACCCATCTATCAGGACAACCATCTGGCTGGTCTCCAGCAAGTTCGCGTGACAGGGACTTCACAAGCAGGTCAGTGAATGGGCCAGAATGTGCACGCAGTGCCAAACCGCCAAGGTGCAGCAGCACACTAAAGCCCTGTCGCAGCAGTTCGAACCCACCCACCGGAGATTTGACCACATTCATGTGGATATCGTGGACCTCCTACCAGTGTCGCGCGGAGCGTGGTACCTCCTAACTATGGTAGACCGGTTCACGAGGTAGCCAGAGGCGGTCCAGCTCACTGACACATCAGCGGATTCCTGCGCCTGAGCACTGATTGCAACCTGGGTAACACGCTGCGGGGTACCGGCCCACATTACCTCCGACAGAGGCGCCCAGTTCACCTCCAGCCTGTTGGGAACACATCTACACCACATGACTGCCTACCACCCACAGTCGAATGGACTAGTGGAACGCTTCCACTGTCATGGGAAGTCGGCTCTCATAGCCCGCCTGAGAAGACCTAACTGGGTGGACGAGCTTCCCTGGGTCCTGCTTGGAATTCGCACAGTGCCCAAAGAGGATCTGCATGCCTTGTCAGCCGAGTTGGTGTATGGCACACTCCTGGCTGTCCCAGGAGAGTTCATACCTGCCCCAAGGGGGCAAGAGGAAGAACCTGCAGCAGTCCTGGACAGACTTCACGAGAGACTTGGCAACCTGGCCCCTGTACCGTCTTCACAGCATGAACGGACCCCGACCCATTTACCCAAAGACCTGCGGAACTGTAAGTTTGTTTTTGTACGAAGAGGCGGACACCGGGCACCACTACAGTGGCTGTATGAGGGGCCGTTCAAGGTGATCAACAACAACGGGTCCACGTACATTCTGGACATTAGGGGGAAAGAGGAGATTTTCACGTTGGATCGACTCAGACCAGCCCATGTGGACTTGGCGCAGCCGGGCGCCGAGGCAGACCTCCCAAACAGAGGCTGATCCAGACTGTGGACATTGGGGGGTGTATCACCGGTTCTGGGGGGGGGGGTGGTTATGTTGCGACCCACTTTCTGCACAGGCGAACCGGCTCACACATAGTCAGCACGTGGGGGAAGACTTTGGTAATGCACCTCTGATGTCATTTCCGCCCAGAGAGGGTGGGCGCTAGGGATTAAATGCCAGCGCCCCGAAGTATGAATAAACTGGTCTCAAAATGACTTACCGACTGTGTGTTGTTATTTCAGCGCTGTGTGTAGCACATCGCTACAATACCTAAATGAGAGGGACACTGCTACATTGCAGGAGTCTGCTAAATTAGCCGATGAGTATGCTTTAATCCATAAGAATAAATTTCCTCAGGGTATAACTTTTAAAAGGAAAAGTAGCACAGAGAGTCAAGGTAAACCAGAAATTATATCAGAAGTTAGTGAGAAAGGTAAGGAGGAAGGAAAACATGTGAAGAAAAGACAGTTTGGTCCCATTTGTAATTATTGTAAGAAACCTGGTCACGTAATAGCTAACTGTTTCTGATTGAAGAAAAAAGAGAAGGAAGCAGTCCTAGATGCTTGTGTGTAACATACTGAAACACCTGTAAATCCACAGGGTTTGATAAACACACATGAAGCTTTGCCAGAGTCTGACCAAGTTAAGAGAGGATATGATCATTTTATAACTGAAGGATTTGTATCCTTGAAAGAGGAATCCACTCCGGTGTCAATAACAATCCTTAGGGATAATGGAGCTTCTCAATCACTGATGTTAGACAGTGAGTTAAGGTTTAGTGATGAGCCTGACACTGGTGAGGTAAACTATATGTGAGGTTTTGGGAGTGCCCTTATGCCTGTACATTTGTATAGAGTAAATTTAAGGTCAGGGTTAGTTACAGGACCGGTTAAAGTAGGACTACAACCCAGCTTACCTGTGAATGACGTCTCTCTATTGTTGGGGAATGACTTAGCAGATGGACAAGTCTTTCCTGAAGTGCATTTGAAAATAAAGTCCGAGGAACCACGGTTGGATTCTAATACAGATTCCTCCTGTGTTGTAACTCGAGCTGTAGCTAAAAAGCTTGATGTGCAGGATGAGGTTGTTACCCATGGCTGTTCAACTCGGGATTCAAATTTTAAGGATGTGTCAGAAACTTTCTTACCCTCATTGTTTGATCAAGATTCTTGGAGTAAGTCTGACCATGAAGATTTGTCTCTGTCTCAGAAGGAGATGATAGCAGAGCAGAGTAGAGATCCTGAGATTATCAAATTAAAGGAACAAGCTCTTCCTGATAGTGAAATTGATAAGATGCCAGTAGGATATTATTTTGAGAAAGGAGTGTTGATAAGGAAGTGGAGATCATCTACAGTTCCTGCAAGTGATGAATGGAAGGTTGTTCACCAGGTTGTTGTTCCTAAAGTTCATTGGAATGAGATTTTAACTTTAGCTTGGGTGGACATCAAGGGGTGAAGAAAAGTGTGAACAAGGTTTTTAGTGGCCTGGTTTGAGAAAAGATGAGGCGACATTTTGCAGAACGTGTCGTACTTGCCAAATTGTGGGTAAACCTAATCGAGTTACTCAAATGGACCCACTGCAACTTGGTGAACCGTTTTCCAAAATTATTATAGATTGTGTAGGCCCATTTCCAAAAACAAAAACTGGGCATCAATATTTGCTGACTATCATGTGCACTGCATCTAGGTTTCCAGAGGCAGTACCACTTAGGAATATAACAGCTAAAACTGTAAAAAAGGCTCTTATAGAATTCTTTAATTATTTTGGGTTGCCTAAGGAAATACAATCTGATCAAGGTAGTAATTTTATGTCTGGATTGTTTCAACAGATAGCTTATAAGCTGGAAACTAAGCAGATTACCTTATCTGCATACCATCCTGAATCACAAGGAGCCTTAAAGAGGTTTCATTCTACCCTCAAGACCATGATTAGGACGTATTGTATAGAAAATGAAAATGATTGGGATGAGGGCATATAGTTACTTCTATTTGCAGTACGGGAGTCAGTACAGGATTCATGAGGTTTTAGTCCATTTGAACATTTAATCCATTTGGGCATGAAGTTAGAGGACCTTTAGTCTTATTAAAGGAACAGTGGATTACTAAAGAAGTACTTACTAATTTGCTGGATTATGTTTTAAAATTTAAGGATAGATTACATAAAGCTTGTAGCTTGGCCAGGGAAGATTTTAAATCGACTGAGGAGAAAATGAAAACCTGGTATGATAAAGAATCTAGAATGATGTCATTTAAACCTGGAGATAAGGTATTGGTTCTTTTCCCGGTGCAAATGAATCCTTTACAAGCTAGATTGCATGGTCCTTATGAAATTATGTCTGAAGTTAATGTCTAAAGTTATGTGATAAAAATGCCAGATCAAAGAAGGCAAACCCAGCTTTGTCATATAAATATGATAAAACCATATTATGAGAAACAGTCTGCTACTATGACTGTTGTGGTCAATAATACTGTGTCCGATCTCACTAGGAACTTAATGGATAATTCATCTGAAATTCATTCTAAACCCAATATTATTTCTGCCAGACTAGCAAACTCAACAATTCTGGAAAAATATTGATGAGAAATTAGCTCAGAGCAGAAATAGCAGATGAAGCAATTAATTTGTAAATATAGGGATTTATTTCCAGACATTTCGAGAAGAACCAATGTAGCTTCACATGATGTAGATGTTGGAGATGCCAAACCTGTAAAGCAACATCCATATAGGATGAACATGGAAAAATGTGAACTTGCTGAGTAAGAAATTAAAATATATGTTAGAGAATAATATTATTAGACCTTCTAATTCAAATTGGAGTTCACCTTGTGTTATGGTGCCTAAGTCAGACAGTAATATTTGGTTTTGTACTGACAACAGGAAGGTGAATGCTGTAACGGAAACAGATGCCTATATGGATCATTTAGTTACAGGAAATGATACCTGGGAAGCACATATTACTGTGGTGGAGGAACTATTTGAAAGACTTTCAAAAGCTAACTTAACTATTAACATGGCTAAAAGTGAATTTAGTCATGCCACTGTGACTTACCTTAGTTATGATGTAGGTCCAGGCTTGGTTAAGGAAAATGCTTAAGGAAGTAAATCAAACTCCAATTTAGCAACTAAAGTTTGATGTTACAGGAGTATAATATCTTGATAACTCATATTAAGGGCAAAAATAATGTGATTTCTGACTGTCTTTCTAGATGTTGAATGTACAATGTAATTTTTTATGGAATGGTATTTTAACATCTGTAACACTCCTACTGTATACTAATTTGTAAGGTGCTATATGATAATACTATGTATATTGTGTATATTGTAGATTTTATACATTTGTATTTTTTGCAAATAGTTAATTGTTAAAATTTTGCTCTTAACAGAACAATTTTTTTTCGGAGGGAGGTATTACATACCTTGTGGGTATCTTGTGATTGTCTTATGACCATGATGTAATTGAGTATCTGGTGAGCATGATGTAATGGTCTTGGTCTTATGAGGTCACATGATGTAATTTTCCCACCAGTGTGAGGTCATGTGATGGCCTGTTCCAACAGGTATAAAATGGGGAAAGCCTCCTGTGATGCCAAAGTTTTTGTTTGGACGCCGTTTAAGTCGTCTGTTACTCTGTTATGCTGCGTACTTGGTTTCATGATGCAGTTTTGTTTTAAAGTGGAGTTTTAATTCTTACTGTAAGGTTCATTGCCATTGTGCTGGCAGTTTTGAAAATCACTGCCAGTTATGTTTGATGTATCTTCAATTTAATTTTAAAGTCTAAGTATTGGAGAGTGAAGATTTACCGAAGTACAGAAACCTGAAGGATCAAGGAAAGTTAGTATTGTTGGTGGTTTAATACAGGATCGACCTTATTGGATCTTCGCTCCGGGAATAGTAACCTGCATCTGAGATAGCCACTGCATTGTAAGAGCAGAAAGGGTTGGGTGCAGTGTTATTCACCAAGGGAAAGGTCAGTTCCTTCAAGTGGTTTTTATGTCCTTCATCGTGCATCCTTTGGGCAAGGCATATTTTGGCTGGGATCAGCAGTAACATCACATAATCGAGGAATTGGTTACTTCAGGAAAGTCTCTCCTAATTGACTGTATAAATCTTTTGGACTTTTGCATTTATCACTTTAAGAACTGTTCCAGTTGCCGTATAGCAGTTAACTTCCGGTTAAGTTAGTTGTTTGTTTACTTGTCATTTTTATTGAGCAGAGTTTAAATAAATGTTTATTTGTTTATAAAAAAAACCTGTATCAATTCTATATTTATTGTTGCCGTATTGTAACAAGGTGCACGCCATTGGGAGCATTTAATAGGCTCCTTAAGATTGTTATAGCTGGGGGTTGTAATGGGAAAAAGCTCCCACTACCTATTAAACTATATAATGGTAACTTGAAAAAGTTGCTGCTAGTGTTTTCCCTTGTACTGCCTCAATGCACTGTTGTAATGAATTAATCTGTAAGAGCAATATTCATAAAACCATATATATCAATTACAGCATGGAAACAGGCCATCTCAGCCCTTCTAGTCTGTGCTGAATGCTTACTTTCACCTAGTCCCACTGACCTGCACTCAGCCCATAACCCACCATTCCTTTCCTGTCCATATATCTATTCAATTTTACTTTAAATGACAAATTCAGTCTGCCTCTATCACTTCTACTGGAAGCTCGTTCCACACAGCTACCACTCTCTGAGTAAAGAAATCACCCCTCGTGTAACCCCTAAACTTTTTCACCCTAACTCTCAACTCATATCCTCTTATTTGAATCTCCCCTACTCTCAATGGAAAAAGCCTATCAACGCCAACTCTCTCTATCCCCATCAAGTCCCCCCTCAAACTTCTATGCTCCAAAGAATAAAGACCTAACTTGTTCAAACTTCCTCTGTAACTTAGGTGCTGAAACCCAGGTAACAATCTAGTAAATCTTCTCTGTACTCTCTCTATTTTGTTGATATCTTTCCTATAATTCAGTGACCAGAACTGTACACAATACTCCAAATTTACCCTTACCATTGCCTTGTACAATTTTAACATTATATCCCAACTCCTACACTCAATGCTCTGATTTATAAAGGCCAGCACACCAAATGCTTTCTTCACCACCCTATCCACATGAGATTCCACCTTCAGGGAACTGTTCACCATTATTCCTAGATCACTCTGTTCTACTGCATTCTTCAATGCCCTACCATTTACCATGTATGTCTTATTTTGATTATTACTACCAAAATGTAACACCTCACACTTATCAGCATTAAACTCCATCTGCCATCCTTCAGCCCACTTTTCTAACTGGACTAAATCTCTCTGCAAGCATTGAAAACCTACCTCATCACAATTCATAACGAGTTTTTCACTGTATCTCAGTTCATGTGACATTAACAAAAGATAATTTACAAATTTAATTTTGTTTCAGACTTGCAAGCAAGTGGTCACAATTGTTGTTTCACTGTTTCACAGAGAATTTTGAAGAGCATTAATAATGTGCTGCTGTCAGATAAAGGCAGAGCCTATCACTCTGTCTAGCTTTTATGTTCCTGTACATTCGATTTGCTGGACCAAAGCATGATGCCACAGTCAGGATACTTTCATCCTGACACTGAACATGTGCGGCACAACTGGCAGGTGTGATTACGATTATTTTTAATCTCTCCCTCTCTCAGTGTAGAGTGCCCTCCTGCTTCAAAACATCCACCACTCTCCCTATACATAAAGACCAAGGTAATATCTGAACAACTGGCATTCTGTCACATTCACCTCAATAATAAGCAAATGTTTTAAGAGGCTGGTCAAGGACTATAATCTGCAGCTTGCTACAACCCAAACTGGAACCCCTACAATTCGCCCACCAGCACAACCGATCGACAGATGATGCAATAACATAGCTCTACACAACGTCCTTACATATCTGGAGAAGAAGGATACTTATGTGAGAATGCTGTTCTTGAACTACAGTTCAGCATTCAACAACATAATTCCCTCCAGGCTCAACAAGAAGCTCAGAGATCTTGGCCTTCACCCTGCCTTGTGTAGCTGGATCCTGGGCTTCCTGTCTGATCGCTAGCAGGTGGTAAGAGTGGGCTCACTCAACTCTGCCTCTTTGGTCTTCAACACAGGGCTGTGTCCTAAGCCCCTCCTTTCTTCAATGTATACTCATTACTATATTGCCACCCACAGCTCCAATTTGCTAATTAAATTTGCTGATGACACTACACTGATTGGCCTTATCCCAAATAATAATGAGGTGTCCTACAGGGAAGAATTCATCTTTGTAACACACTGGTGTCAAGAAAAACAACCTCTCCCTCAATGTCACAAAAACAAAGGAGCTGTTTGCTGTCCACAGGAGGAATGGAGAAGGGCTAATCCCTATTGACATAAATGGATCTGGGGCTGAGAGGGTGAACAGCTTTAAGTTCCTCAGTATACACATCACCGAGGACCTCACAAGGTCTGTACACACCAGCTGTGTGGTGAAAAAGGCACAATAGCGCCTCTTTCACTTCAGATGGTTGAAGAGGTTTCGCATAAGTCCACAAATCGTGAGGACTTTCTTTAGGGGCATAATTGAGTGCATCACTGCCTGGTATGGGAACTGTACTTCCCTCAATCGCAGGACTCTGCAGAGAGTGGTGTGGACAGCCCAGTGCATGTAGATGTGAACTTCCCATGATTCAGGACATTTACAAAGACAGGTGTGTAAAAAGGGCCTGTAGGATCATTGAGGACCCGAGTCATCCCAACCACAAACTGTTCCAGCTGTTATCATCCGGGAAGTGGTAACACAGCATTAAAGCCAGGACCAACAGGCTCTGGGACAGTTTCTTCCACCAGGCCATCAGACTGAAAAACTCATGCTGACACAATTGTATCACTAAGCTATATTGACTGTTATGTTGTATATCTTACTGTACGTACTATTTATTACAAATTGCTATAAATTGCACATTGCACATTCAGACAGAGACATAGCATCAAGATTTTTACTCCTCATATCTGAAGGATGTAGGAAACAAACTCATTTCAATTCAATCCTTATATTTGTAGAGGTTTGCTGGAGTGTTCAGTGACAAGCCAAGCCTTGATCTTCCAAGAAAGTAAAGGCATTTCTAGAACTATACCTAGCTTCTGATGGAAAAATCAAGCTAAAGCATTTACAGTATTTATGTAAAGTGAGGGATTGCTTTGTCAAGGTCCACAATAAGCAGTGTTTCTCACTGACCAACCATTTTAATTCCATCCTCCATTCCCATTCTGACATATTAGTCCATGGTCTACTCTACTGCCATGAAGAGGCCACTCTCAGATTGGAGGAGCAACACCTCGTATTCCATTTGGGTAGCCTCCAAATTGATGGCATGAATATTAATTTCTCTATATTCCAGTAATTTCACCCCCACCACCCTTCCCTCTTCTTCTATTCCCCACTCTGACTCCCCTCTTCTCTTCTCCTCACCTACCTGTCACCTATCCTTGCCGGCTCTCCTCCTTCCCTTTCTCTCATGGTTCACTCTTATCTCCTATCAGATTCTTGCCTCTTCAGCCCTTTTACCTTTCTCATCTATCACCTCTCGGCTTCTCAATTCATTCCCCCTCCCCAGTCCACCTAGCTTCGCCCTCACCTGTCTTCATCTATCACTTTATGGCTTGAAATCCTTCCCCTCCCCCCATTTTGTTATTCTAGCTTCTTCCCACTTCCTTTACAGTCCTGATGCTCAAACTGTTGACAGTTTATTCTTTTCCATAGATGCTGCCTGACTTGCTGAGTTCCTCCAGCATCTCGTTTGAACGCTCAGTAGAATGTTAGCAGTGATTTCATGAATTGTGCTCCGGCCAATTGCAGCTTGCATTGAGACACTTGCAGCAACAGCTAGCTGACAGAGTAGCAAGCAGCATGATAGAGTGTCATGTCAGTGCACACACTGATAACTTACAAAGCCAGCACACAAGGTCATATTGTACTCAGCCTGCAGTTACTAAGGATACAAGGGTTTACTTGTATGTTGGAGATACAGTCTGTGAGCAATCAGATTGTAAGTCACCAAAAACCAAATCCTTCCAGCTGTCAAATAAAGGGATTGAAATCACAAGAGTAGAGGCACATCAAGTAATGTGGTGTTCTTTTTTCATTAGTACCAACACCGAGCACATAGAGGATAAACACAAGAGTTCCTGCAGATGCTGGAAATCCAGAGACACACACTGAAGAAAATCAGCAGGTCAGGCAGCATCTAAGGGAGAAATCAAACAGTCCTGAAGAAGGTCTCAGCCCGGCGTCAACCTTTTATTCACTTCCATAGGAGGTAAAGACCCACACTCACTGATTCAGGAACAGCTCTTCCCCTCGGACACCAGATTTTTAAATGTTTCAAAAACTCATTATTCCTCTTTGTACTGTATATTGATTTTTGTAATTTATAGTATTTTATGTCTTTGCACTGTACTACTGCCACAAAATATCAAATTTCACATCATTTAATTCATTAATAGTAAACTCGATTCTGAGAAATTCTGCAGTGAAAGGAAACTATTCAGCCCACTATCCCTATGCTGTTTCATATTCAAAAATATTCTTAATCTTTCATAAACCTCTTTTTTCAATTTTTGAGGTCTATTGGCAGGGGCTGATCTGAAATAGTTGGAAAGGTGGTGGAAATGTTAACTCACAAGATACATAGAACCATAGATCAATACTGCACAGATACAGGCCCTGTGACCCAACTAGCCCATACCAACTATGGTGCCCAACCAGTTAGTTCCAATCCCCTACTGTTGGCAATTTCCCTCTAAGCCCTATGCCTCCATGCACCTATCAAAATGCTTCTTAACTAATACTATTTGTTCCTACCTCAACCAATCCCCCTGACACCTTATGCCAAGTACTCACCACCTTCTACATTTAAAAATTGGCCTCTGTTCCCTTTTAATCGTCTCCCTTCTCACCCTAAACCTAGGCCTCCTGATCGGTCAAAGCATCAAAGGATATGGTGAAAAGGCAGGTGTATGGGGTTGAGTGGGATTTGGGATCAGCAGAGCAGACTCAATGAGCTGAATGGGCTAATTCGGCTCTTATGTCATGGTCTCCTGGCCTTATGCCTCCTAGTTCTGGGGAAAAAAGACTGTTGCTATCTACCCTATTTGAGCTTCTCAAAAATTTAAACACAAAGTACACTACAGATGCTGTGGTCAAATAAAGACATACAATCAAGCTGGATCTGCATTGGGTCTCACCAATGTAGAGGAGGCCACACCGGGAGCACCAGATGCAATAGATTACCCCACCAGACTCACAAGTGAAATGTTGCCTCACCTGGAAGGACTGTTTGGGGCTCTGAATGGTGGTAAGAGAGGAGGTGTAGGGACAGGTGTAGCACTTACGCTTGTAAGTACCAGGTGGGAGATCCGTGGGGAGGGACGTGTAGACCAGGCAGTCGCAGAGGGAATAATCCCTGCGAAAAGCAGAGAGGGGTAGAGAGGGAAAGATGTCCTTAGTGGTGGGGTCCTGTTGTTGTACCTGACACAAATTGGGGGACCGCTTCGTCGAACAACAGACAGGATCTCCCGGTTGCCACTCACTTCAACTCTGCTTCACATTCCCATTTGGATATGTCCATACATGGCCTCCTCTACTGCCCTGATGAGGCCAAACTCAGCTTGGAGGAGCAACACCTCATATACCACCTGGGTAGTCTCTAGCCCCTTGGTATGAACATCGAATTCTCCATCTTCTGGTAATTCCCTCCCTCTCCCTTCCCCCATTCCACTTTCACTCTGCCTCCTCTTCTAGCTGCCTTCATGATTCTGCCTTCTAGTGCTTCCCCCTTACATTACTTCTTCACCTCTCCTGCCTATCCCCTCCCTGCTTTCCCTCCCCCACCCCTTGATCTTTCTTCTGATTGGTTTTTCACCTGACACATTCCACCTTCCCCCCCCACCTTCTTTATAGGGCCCCTGCCCCCTCCTCCTTTAGTCCTGACGAAGGGTCTCAGCCCGAAATGTTGACTGATCCTTTCAATGGATGCTGCCCGACCTGCTGAGTTCACAAATTTAAACATTTATATAAGGTTACCTTCATTTGCTAATGTTTCAAGGAATGAAGACCTAACCTGTCCAACCTCTTCCTATAACTCAGGGCCTCTAGTCATGGCAACATCTTTTAAAATATTTTCTGCTTGAAAATATCTTCTGTGTAAGGTGGTTTGTGCAAGGTCAGATCTGGTTAAGTGACAGATCTCCCTGACTTGGTCATCTTCCAATGTATTGATATGAAACTTGCCTGTGTTGACTAACATTTGCCCCCAGTGCAATGTGTTCTGCTTTTCGTAAAGGAGTTCTTAATACAAGCTGACATCATGAAAGTCTGTCAATTAAATGGTGGCAAAAGGCTGAAACCAAAAACACAAGAAGTGCTGCAGGTGGTGGAAATCCAGTACAACACACACACAAAATGCTGGAGGAACTCAGCAGGTCAGGCAGCATCTATGGAGAGGCATAAGCAATCGGCGTTTTGGGCCAAGACCCAAGCTGAAATCCAAACTCTAGCACAGGTGAAACATGGCAATAGTTGTGATTGCCATTTAGAGACTTACCAGTCCATTGTATGGAAAGATGATTGACAAGGGGTCATATGTCGAGATCAGAGTGTTTTATTTTGCATTATGTTGATGATGCTCTATCTGGGAAGGGTTAATGTGAACACTTATCAACACCTTGACAATATTAGATTCTCCTGTGCTAGTCAACAAAAATGGATAAGCAGCCATAGACTTCATAACATGTAATTGAAAACAATTAAAGGACAAGCTCGGAACAAATTATAATGATGCAGATAATATCACTACCTGTCCAAGTGAAACAAAATGCGCAACTCTCAATTGTTACCGGCCTTTAAAAATTGAGAACAGAAATAATGATTTAAAATAGGCACCAAGAATGTTTAGAGAGATCTGCATTCACAATGGGAAGATAGTCCAAGTCGAGTTTGTAGTTATCTACACAAGTCCATGTGTGCACAGATGGACACTTTAACTCATTTGCAGCAGCATCACGGGCCCAGAGCATCAGATAAGCAGTATCCATAAAAGAAATATAAATTAGACATAAATTATATCCAATTTTTACAAGAAATGACACAATTCAAACAAATAAACATGTGCTTTTTAATGCAAAGTGATCAAAGTGTTGCTAAACTGTAGGGATTCATGTTTTCCGGGTTCAGAAACTAAGTGATAACTAACCCAAATGGAAGTAAATATCCAAAAAGTATATATTACAGGTTTCTGATATTTGAAAATATTCAGCAACTAAAGTTTCATATTGATGTGCTCCCATCAAAATCATATTGATCTGAATCATTAACACTATTGATCTTAAATATTCTCCACAGATGCTGCCTGATCTGCTAACTATTTCAAACGTATTCTGTTTTGATCATTGGAGTGAGCCAGCTCACTTATTTACATATTTGTATTGCAGGCCAACTTCTTTCAGTATAGGGCAGTGTCTCTTGCTCACTTCAAAAGAACGTTATCCCACAATTGACTGTTATCTGGGTTGAGTAATTATAAAGATTAGCTTTATTTATCACATGTGTACATTGATCGAGGGGCAACAGAGTAGAGGGAGTCAGAGTAGAAGGGCTTTGGCTCAAACATAGAAACATAGAAAACCTACAGCACAATACAAGCCCTTCAGCCCACAAAGTTGTGCCAAACATGTCCCTACCTTAGAAATTACTAGGCTTACCTATAGCCCTCTATTTTACTAAGCTCCATGTACCTATCTAAAAGTCTCTTAAAAGACTCTATTGTACCCGCCTCCACCACCATTGCCGGCAGCCCATTCCATGCACTCACCACTCTCTGAGTGAAACACTTACCCCTGGCATCTCCTCTGTACCTACTCCCCACCACCTTAAACCTGTGTCCTCTTGTGGCAATCATTTCGGCTCTGGAAAAAAGCCTCTAACTATCCACACGATCAATGCCTCTCATCATCTTATACACCTAAGATCATGAGAGACAATGAGGCTCAACAGAGCTTCGGTGATATCCGGTCAAGGCGAGGTAAGTTACTTGTGAAGAATAGGAATAGGAAGTACATGTGTAAGGCCGGTGTTCTGTTCTGGGTGTCGGATGTGGGATATCCAGAAAAATTCCAGTCTCCCAGATGGGCGTATCTGCACCAGGTGCATCGAGCTACAGCTCTTTAGGGACCAAATTAGGGAACAAGAGATGCAGCTCAATGACTTTTGTCTGGTCAGGGAAAGTGAGGAGGTGATAGATAGGAGCTGTAAGCAAGTAGTCACACCTGGGACTTGGGAGACAGATAAGGGTTGACAGTCGGGAGAGGGAAGGGCAAGAGTCAGATACCAGAGAGTACCCTTGTGGCTGCCCCCTTTAGCAGTAAGTACCCCTGCTTGAGTACTGTTTGTGGGAGGGAGAAGGCCCACCTGGGGGAAGCAACAGTAGCTGTGCCTCTGGCACAGAATCTAATCCTGTAGCTCAGAAGGACAGGGAAAGGAAGAGGAGGGCAGCAGTGATAGGGGACTGTATAGTTAGGGGGTCAGTTAGGTGATTCTGTGGACGCAGGAAAGAAACATAGATGGTAGTTTGCCTCCCAGGTCCCAGGGTCCAGGATGTTTCTGATTGCATCCATGATATCCTGAAGTGGGAAGGTGAACAGCCAGAGGCTGTGGTACATATTGGTACCAGTGACATGGGTAAGAAAAGGAAAGGGGTCTTGAAAACAGACTAGAGGGAGTTAGGACGGAAGTTGAGAAGCAGGACCTCAAAGGTAGTAATCTTGTAATTTCTGCCTGTGCCACGCAACAGAGAGTATAGGAATAGAATGAGTGTGGCTGAGGGACTGGAGCAGGGGGCAGGGATTCAGATTTCTGGATCTTTACCAGCAGGAATGACTTGTACAAAAAGGATGAGTTGCACTTGAATCCCAGGGGGACCAGTATCCTGGCAGGGAGATTTGCTAAGGCTATTGGAAGAGTTTAAACTAGAATTGCTGGGGGATGGGAACCGAACTGAAGACATGGAGGAAGGGGCGTTCGGCTCACAAATAGAGAAAGCTTGTAGACAGTGTGAGAGGGAGGATAGGCAGGTGATAGAGAAAGGATACACTCAGACCGATGGTTTGAAGAAGTGTTTATTTTAATGCAAGAAGTATTATGAGCAAAGTGGATGAGCTTAGAGAGTGGATCAGTACTTGGAGCTATTTCTTTGATGATTACTTCGAGGGCCAGGCTTCAGATGCTTCAGAAAGCACAAGGAGGGAGGCAAAAGAGGTGGGGGCATGGCACTGCTGATCAGAGATAGTGTCACGGCTGCAGAAAAGGAGGAAGTCATGAAGGGATTGTCTACTGAATCTCTGTGAGTTGAAGTTAGGAACAGGAAGGGTTCAATAACTCTACTGGGTGTTTTTTAATAGACCACCCAATAGTGACAGGGACATAGAGGAGCAGATAGGGAGACAGATTCTGGAAAGATGCAATAATAACACAGTTGGCATGGTTGGAGATCTTAATTTCCCCAATATTGATTGGCATCTCCCTACCGCAAGGGGTTTAGATGGGAGGAGTTTGTTAGGTGTGTTCAAGAAGATTTCCTGACACAATATGTAGATAAGTCTACAAGAGGGGAGGCTGTACTTGATCTGGTATTGGAAAATGGTCATGTGTCAGGTCTGTCAGTGCGAGAGTATTTTGGAGATAGTGATCACAATTCTATCTCCTTTACCATAGCATTGGAACGGGATAGGAACAGGCTAGTTAGGAAAGCATTTAATTGGAGTAACCGGAAACATGAGGCTATCAGACAGGAACTTGGAAGCATAAATTGGGAGCAGATGTTCTCAGGGAAATGTACAGCAGAAATATGGCAAATGTTCAGGGGATATTTGAATGGCGTTCTGCATTGGTACATTCCAATGAAAAGGGAAAGGATGGTAGGGTACAGGAACCATGGTTACAAAGGCTGTTGAAAATCTAGTCAAGAAGAAAAGAAAAGCTTATGAAAAGTTCAAAAAACTAAGTAATGATAGAGATCTAGAAAATTATAAGGCTAGCAGGAAGGAGCTTAAGAATGAAATTATGAGAGCTAGAAGGGGCCATGAGAAGGCATTGGCAAGCAGGATTAAGGAAAACCACAAGGCATTCTACGAGTATGTGAAGAGCAAGAGGATAAGACATGAGAGAATACGACCAATCAAGTGTGACAGTGGAAAAGTGTGTATGGAACCAGAGGAAATAGCAGAGGTACTTAATGAGTACTTTGATTCAGTATTCACTGCAGAAAAGGACCTTGGCATTGTTGGGATGACTTACAGTGGACTGAAAAGCTTGAGCATATAGACATTAAGAAAGAGGATGTGCTGGAGCTTTTGGAAAGCATCAAGTTGGACCAATCACCAGGACGGACAAGATATACCCCAGGATACTGTGGGAGGCAAGGGAGGAGATTGCTGAGCCTCTGGCAATGATTTTTGCATCATCAATGGGGATGGGGGAGGTATTGGAGGATTGGAAGGTTGTGTATGTTGTTCCCTTCTTCAAGAAATGGAGTAGAGATAGCCCAGGAAATTATAGACCAGTGAGCCTTACCTCAGTGGTTGGTAAGCTGATGGAGAAGATCCTGAGGGGCACAATTTATGAACATTTGGAGATGCATAATATGATTAGGAATAGTCAGCTTGGCTTTGTCAAAGTGAGGTTGTACCTTATGAGCCTGATTGAATTTTTTGAGGATGTGACTAAACACATTGTTGAAGGTAGAGTAGTAGATGTAGTATATATGGATTTCTACAAGGTATTTGATAAGATACCCCAAGCAAGGCTTATTGAGAAAGTAAGGAGGCATGGGATGCAGGGGGACCTTGCTTTGTGGATCAAGAACTGGCTTGTCCACAGAAGGCAAAGAGTGGTTGTAGACAGGTCATATTCTGCATGGAGATCAGTGTCCAGTCGAGTGCCTCAGGGATCTGTTCTGGGACCCTTACTCTTTGTGATGTTTATAAATGACCTGGATGAAGAAGTGGAGGGATTGGTTAGTAAATTTGCTGATGACGCAAAGGTTGGGGGTGTTGTGGATAGTGTGCAGGGCTGACAAAGGTTACAACAGGACATTAATAGGATGCAAAACTGGGCTGAGAAGTGGCAAATGGAGTTCAACCCAGCTAAGTGTGAGATGGTTCATTTTGGTAGGTCAAATATGATGGCAGACTCAGATGATGCCAGATGTATTAATGGTAAGACTCTTGGCAGCGTGGATGATCAGAGTGATCTTAGGGTCGAAGTCCATAGAACACTCAAAGCTGCTGCACTCTGTGGTTAATAAGGTATATGGTGCATTGACCTTCATCAACTCTGGGATTGAGTTCAAGAACCGAGAGGTAATATTACAGCTGGATAGGACTCTGGTCAGATACTAGTTGGACTTCTGTGCTCAATTCTGTTTACCTCACTACAGGAAGGATGTGGAAACTATAGAAAGGGTGTAGAGGAGGTTTACAAGGATGTTGCCTGGAGTAGGGAGCATGTCCTATGAAAAGTGTTTGAGTGAACTTGGTCTCTTCTCCTTGGAGCGATGGAGGATGAGCAGTGACCTGATAGAGGTGTACAGTATAAGATGATGAGAGGCATTGATGGTTTGGATATAACCATATAACCATATAACAATCACAGCACTGAAACAGGCCATCTCGGCCCTCCTAGTCCGTGCCGAACTCTTAATCTCACCTAGTCCCACCTACCCGCACTCAGCCCATAACCCTCCACTCCTTTCCTGTCCATATACCTATCCAATTTTACCTTAAATGACACAACTGAACTGGCCTCTACTACTTCTACAGGAAGCTCATTCCACACAGCTATCGCTCTCTGAGTAAAGAAATACCCCCTCATGTTTCCCTTAAACTTTTGCCCCCTAACTCTCAAATCATGTCCTCTCGTTTGAATCTCCCCTACTCTCAATGGAAACAGCCTATTCACGTCAACTCTATCTATCCCTCTCAAAATTTTAAATACCTCGATCAAATCCCCCCTCAACCTTCTACGCTCCAATGAATAGAGACCTAACTTGTTCAACCTTTCTCTGTAACTTAAGTGCTGAAACCCAGGTAACATCCTAGTAAATCGTCTCTGCACTCTCTCTAATTTATTGATATCTTTCCTATAATTCGGTGACCAGAACTGCACACAATATTCTAAATTTGGCCTTGTACAATTTCAACATTAAATCCCAACTTCTGTACTCAATGCTCTGATTTATAAAGGCCAGCATTCCAAAAGCCTTCTTCACCACCCTATCTACATGAGACTCCACTTTCAGGGAACTATGCACTGTTATTCCTAGGTCTCTCTGTTCCACTGCATTCCTCAATGCCCTACCATTTACCCTGTATGTTCTATTTGGATTATTCCTGCCAAAATGTAGAACCTCACACTTCTCAGCATTAAACTCCATCTGCCAATGTTCAGCCCATTCTTCTAACCGGCATAAATCTCCCTGCAAGCTTTGAAAACTCACCTCTTTATCCACACCACCTCCTACCTTAGTATCATCGGCATTCTAACTAATCCAATTTACCACCCCATCATCAAGATCATTTATGTATATTACAAACAACATTGGGCCCAAAACAGATCCCTGAGGCACCACACTAGTCACCGGCCTCCATCCCGATAAACAATTATCCACCACTACTCTCTGGCATCTCCCATCTAGCCACTGTTGAATCTATTTTATTACTCCAGCATTAATACCTAACGACTGAACCTTCTTAACTAACCTTCCATGTGGAACTTTGTCAAAGGCTTTGCTGAAGTCCATATAGACTACATCCACTGCCTTACCCTCATTAACATTCCTCGTAACTTCTTCAAAAAATTCAATAAGGTTTGTCAAACATGACCTTCCACGCACAAATCCATGCTGGCTACTCCTAATCAGATCCTGTCTATCCAGATAATTATAAATACTATCTCTAAGAATACGTTCCATTAATTTGCCCACCACTGATGTCAAACTGACAGGTCTATAGTTGCTAGGCTTACTTCTAGAACCCTTTTTAAACAATGAAACCACATGAGCAATGATCCTCCGGCACAATCCCCGTTTCTAATGACATCTGAAAGATCTCCATCAGAGCTCCTGCTATCTCTACACAAACTTCCCTCAAGGCCCTGGGGAATATCCTGACAGGACCCGGAGATTTATCCACTTTTAAATTTCTTAAAAGCGCCAGTACTTCCAACTCTTTAATTGTCATAGGTTCCATAACTTCCTTACTTGTTTCCCACACCTTACACAATTCAATATCCTTCTCCTTAGTGAATACTGAAGAGAAGAAATCGTTCAAAATCTCTCCCATCTCCCTCGGCTCCACACATAGCTGACCACCCTGATTCTCTAAGGGACCAATTTTATCCCTCACTATCCTCTTGCTTTTAATATAACTGTAGAAACCTTTCGGATTTACTTTCACCTTATTTGCCAAACCAACCTCGTATCTTCTTTTAGCTTTTCTAATCTCTTTTTTAAGATTCCTTTTACATTCTTTATATTCCTCGAGCAATTCCTTCACTCCATGCTGCCTATATCTATTGTAGACATCCCTCTTTTTCCGAGCCAAGTTTCTAATATCCCTTGAAAACCATGGTGCTTTCAAACCTTTAACCTTTCCTTTCAACCTAACAGGAACATAAAGATTCTGTACCCTCATAATTTCACCCTTAAGTGACCTCCATTTCTCTATTACATCCTTCCCATAAAACAACTTGACCCAATCCACTCTCTCTAAATCCCTTCGCATCTCCTCAAAGTTAGCCTTTCTCCAATCAAAAATCTCAACTCTAGGTCCAGTCCTGCCCTTCTCCATAATTATATTGAAGCTAATGCTATTGTGATCACTGGACCCGAAGTGCTCCCCAACACATACATCTGTCAGCTGACCTATCGCATTCCCTAACAGGAGATCCAACACTGCCCCATCTCTAGTCAGAAGCTTTTTCCCAGGGCTGAAATGGCTCATACGAGAGGGCACAGATTTAAAGTGCTTGGAAGTAGGTTCAGAGGGGATGTCTGGGGTAAGTTTTTTTATGCAGGAATGGCGAGTGTGTGGAATGGGCTGCCAGTGATGGTGGTGGAGGCGGATACGATAGTTTTTTTTTGAATACCTTATTTACAATTTTCAGTTTTACAAAGACAAAACATATTAAAGATGTACAAAACAATACAAAGGAGATGCAGCTCCAGGTGGAACACAGACAAAACAAATCAAAAACAAAGACAAAAAGGCTGCCAGACAATTTATAAGATTACATAAATAGACTTTTTAAAAAAAAGTTGACACAATAGTGGTATCACAGAAGCAATGTAAAATAAAATGAATAAAGGAATCTGGTTTAGGCACCACACCCACTTATGAGATGAGACAGGTCAAGGTCACTATGTATGTGAGGTAATATGACACTGAGCCAAGAAAGGTCCCCATAGTCTCTCAGATATATTCTGTGTATTGGGTTTGTGCAGAAGCAGTCTTTCCATTTGTATAATAGACAACATCTCCTTGAGCCAGTGTGCAAAGGTGGAGTAGTAGACTTCCAGTAAACTTATTAAGAATAAGTTTCTTAACCACTACCATTCCTAGATGCAGAGCAATCTGCATGTCACGCGGCAACTCAAGAGTCACGCAGAACATCCAAAGATGGTGAGGTTGTGTTTGGGCTGAATATCTCTGGAATAGGCTATTGAGAGCCACTCAAAAATTGCAGTCCAAAAGTTGTATAATGTAGGGCAAAACCAGAAAAGATGGGCTAGTGTGCCCTCAGCAGAGCTGCACTTGTCGTAATCAGGAGAAACAGATGGGAAGATGTAATTCAGTTTTGTTTTTGAATAATGCAATCTATGCATCACCTTGTACTGGATTAACCTATAGCATGAATTAATAGAACAACAGTGAACCCGGGACATTGCCTACTCCCAAGGTTCTGCTGATATCTCTGAGTTCAAGTCCCTAACCCAGGCTTCCCTAATAAAATCTGTAGAAACCAAAGGAGTAAAGCAATTCACAAGTTTTGATATTAACTGTTTGGAGTTTGGAGGGAGCAAGTGGTTTTCAAGAAAGGGATAGGTGGTGGAAATAGGCTCGAAGTGTGGGCACTTTTCCTTAACATAGTGTCTAACTTGGAGATAGCGAAAAAATGTGAATTTGGAAAGTTAAACTTAGTGCTTAATTGTGTGAATGATGCAAATTGGCCATCGATGTACATATCTAAGAAAGTTTTGATACTCCTGTCTCTCCAGACTGCAAACACCCCATCTAATTGTCTAGGCTTAAATGAGTGATTTTGGCAAATAGGAATATGGAAACACTGGGAATTTGGTGAGCCACTTTTATCTGGTTTAATATTCGTAAAGAATTCTTTAAGGTAAAGTTTTGTTGGATTAGTTTATCTGCTGAGGCATACGTGGAAAACAGAAGAGCAGGAAGTGAAGAATATTTAACAACAGAGGCTTCCAGCTGTAGCCATGAAGGTTTTTCTTTGGTCTCAGCACCTCCTCATTTCCAGTGTGTACGAGCCCTGGAGTTAGCTGCCCAATAGTAATGTTTGAAAATTGCCAGACCAAGACCGCCCTTCTTAAGAGGTTTGTGTAGGTGAGCCTTAGATACCCTGTGTGATTTATAGCCCCACACAAAGGGCAATATAGAACCATAGAACAGTACAGCACAGAAACAGGCCTTTTGGCCCTTCTTGGCTGTACTGAACCATTTTTCTGCCTGGTCCCACTGACCTGCACCTGGGCCATATCCCTCCAAACTCCTTCTCATCCATATGCCTGTCCAAGTTTTTCTTAAATGTCAAAAGTGAGCCCGCATTCACCACTTCATCTGGCAGCTCATTCCACACTCCCACCACTCTCTGTGTGAAGAAGCCCCCCCCCCAATGTTCCCTTTAAACTTTTCCCCCTTCACCCTTAACCCATGACCTCTGCTTTTTTTTCTCCCCTGCCTCAGTGGAAAAAGCCTGCTTGCATTCACTCTATCTATACCCATCATAATTTTATACACCTTTATCAAATCACCCCTCATTCTATTACGCTCCAGGGAATAAAGTCCTAGCCTATTCAACCTTTCTCTGTAAATCAGTTTCTCAAGTCCTGGCAACATCCTTGTAAACCTTCTCTGCACTCTTTCAACCTTATTGATATCCTTCCTGTAATTAGGTAACCAATTGATATATGATAGAGTCAAGTTTCTTAAAAAAGGATGCATTTAAGTATATAGTCAGGTTTTCAAAAAGATATAGAAACCTGGGTGGGGTCACCGTTTTGATCGCATTTACTCGTCCAATCATGGATAAGGGTAGTATCCTCCAGGACTTGATATTTGTTCTGAGTTTTTCTAAGGATCCTGTAAAGTTAAATTTGAAAAGCTGCTTTGGGTTCTTAGTCAATTTAATCCCCAAATAGTGAAACAGTCCTTCTCTACTCTAAAAGGCAATTTTTTTCAGGAAGTCTTCAGTAAATTGATCCACTAAGGACATGAATTTGCACTTTCCCCAATTTATGGTACAGCCAGAAATGCTCCTGAAGGAATTTATATATTCTAGTAGGATGGGAATAAAGACTGCTGGGTCAGCTGGACAAACAAGGAGGTCGTCTGCATACAGGGTCACACGGGTCTCAATATTGCCCAACTTAATACCTTTAATGTGTGGGTGGCCCCTAATGCCAATTGCCAGGGGCCCCAGCACTATGTTAAGCAGCAGGGGGGACAATGGGTCCCCTTGGAGAACACCACATTGCAGGGAGAAGGGATGGATTTATCCCCATCTGTGAAAATGGAGGATTTTGGATTAGTATATAATATTTTAACCCCTTCTATAAAAGTGTCACTGAATCCAAATTTCTTGAGTGTTGCTATTAGATAGGGCCACTCTATCATATTGAATGCCTTGTGGGCATCTAGAGACAGTATAGCAACTCTATCATCTTTCCCATAATTGGCATACAAAATATTGAGAATTTTGCGAATGTTACAAAAGGAGTACCTGCCCGGGATAAATCCGGTTTGGTCCGGGTGAATGATATTTGCTATATGCTTATAGAGTCGATTCGCTAACACTTTTGTAATTATTTTCAGATCATAACTTAGTAGTGTAATGAACCTATAGCTTCCAGGGTCCGTTTCGTCGTTATCGTTTTTTTAATAAAACACAGGTATTGCTTCACTGAGAGAGGGTGGGAGCCTCTTGCTTTTAAAGGTATCCCGAAACATTCTCAGCAAAGTCAGTGTAAGGACATCTCGGAAGGCTTTGTAGAACTCTGGCCCGAACCCATCCGGTCCAGTTGCCTTACCGGTGGGAAATGCTTTGATGGCATCCTGTAACTCAGATAGCAAAAAATCCAGATCCAAATTCTCCCTGAAAGCTGCATCTAATTGTGGGAAGTAAAGCGGATCAAAAAACTTATCAAAATCTTCCTGTGTAGCTGTTGATTTGGAGGTGTAAATTTCTGAAAAGAACTCACTAAATTGTTTATTAATATCCTTTAGGTCCATCAGCATCAGGCCAGATTTGGATTTTATTTTGTAAATAGCTCATTTTGCTTGTTCTCCTTTTAACTGCCTTGCCAATAACTTCTGTGGTTTGTCACCAAACTCAGAATGTGGTTGTTTAAGTAGTATGTTGCCAATTTGTTCGCCTAGAATGGAGTTGTATTCGTATTTTAATTTGAGAATGTTATTATAAGCTGATTGGAGCAAAGAGTTTTTGTAAGCCTGTTCAGCCACTAGTAAATCTTTCTCAATCACTTCCAATCTACCTCGCTTAGCCCTTTTCAGTGTTGCTTCATAAGAAATAATTTGTCCTCTGATATACATTTTAAGTGTTTCCCAGTGTGTTGAGTCATTCACCTTGCCGCTGTTGTTGGTCTCCAGGAACTGCAAGATGTGCATCATTATATATTCTTTAAATGCCTGCTCCTTGAGCAAAAAAGGATTAAAGCGCCAGTTATAGGCATGTTTAGGGAGGGACAATAGAAGATTGAGATTGACAGGACTATGCTCAGATATTATTATGCTGTGATACTTAGTGTGGTCAATATTAGAGATTAATCTCGAGTCAACTAAAAAATAATCGATCCATGTATATGATCTGTGTACATGAGAATAAAAAGAATAATCACGGTCAGATGGGTGTTGTGGTCTCCAAATATCCACCACCTTCTTCGACTTCATCAAATTGTTAAGAGTTTGCACAGCAAGAATATTGGGTGGGGGTCAGAGGAGAGCCTATCTAAATACAGGTACAGGTAGCAATTAAAGTCACCCCCAATCAATATGTGGCTTGAATTGTTATCTGGGATCAAATCAAACACCTTATGGAAAAAACCTGGATCATCCGAGTTCGGCCCATAAACGTTTACCAGTGTAATGGGAAATGAATTGATAAGCCCAGTTAAAATTATAAACCTGCCATTTGGATCAATTATGGATGAGTAAAAACGAAAAGGCACAGTCTTCCAGAAGAGAATGGCAATGCCTCTGGCTTTGGAAGTGAAAGATGCCTGATAGACTTGTGAAATCCAATTAGCCCTGAGTTTCCTATGCTGAGTGGCTTTAATGTGAGTTTCTTGTAAGAATATAATGACAGATTTCAGGGACTTCAAATGTGCGAAAACTTTACCTCACTTTATTGGGTGACCTAAACCACGCACATTCCAAGAGACCAGGGATATGGAGTCAAGAGTATTATTAATTTGTGGTACCTTTTGCATTATAATGAAACACAAACTTAACATTCAGTCTGGCAGCCAGCAAAAACCAACAAAAAAATAACGTGAACAGTTAACAAATATATGAACAAAACCCCTACCCATTGCTTCCCTAAACAAAGCAGAGTTGCCTTCATCCTAATCCGGGACCGCCAGACAAAAACACCTCCAACTAACAGCCCCTCATTAGCACATATTGCTAAAAAACAAATTGGGGATAGAAAAAAGAACTGGCATAATTAAAGTCTGCTTGGAGCACATTTAGACTCTCTTCATTTATGTTGTGAAAAATAGCCTTTCAAAGTTTTTGGTCCACAAAAGTCTTGGCTTCAACCGGGTTGCTGAATACTTTTACTTGCCCTCAGTGATGAACATGGAGCCTGGCCAGGAAAAGTAGCAAATGCCGGACCTCTTTCTCTCTCAGTAGTTGCAGCACTTCATGGAAACTCCGCCATTGCTCCATAACCTCTGTGGTGTAGTCGGGGTAGATTAACATTTGATGACCTCCGTAAACCATCGAGTGTTGCCTCCTGAGTAGCAGAATCTTTTCATTTTCCCATGCAAAATGCACCTGTGCAATTATAGTACAGGGCCTTGAGCCTTCCGGTGGTTTAGGCTGTTGTAACGACCAGCTTGGTGAAGTTATCATCCTCCAGCAGCTTGGGGATCAGGTTAGCAACAAATTTCTTCTCATCTTCTGGGACGCCAACAATCTTTATGTTATTGCATTTGGATCTCCCTTCCAGATCTGAAAGCATGTCCCGCAGCCTTTTATTTTCTTGCTGCATCTCGGTGCTGCACGAGGCGGATTCGCTGCTCGTGGTCAGCAGTCTGATTTTCGGTGTTCACCAGTCTTTCAGTAAGCACTTGCTGGGCAGATAACAGACTTTGAAAACTGAGCTCAAACTTGTCAAATTGCTCATTGAAGGACTGCAAGAGCTTGTTTAACATTTTCTACCAAATAAGAGGAAGCTTGCCTTCCTCTTTGGCTGGCGACATTTCTGGAGAGTTCTTGCTAGCGTGGTTTCGGCTAACATTAGCTGCAGCATCAGCTTGCGGGTGAGCGCCTCCCTTCCCACCTTGTGCTGTTTTACTGGACATGCTCATGTTACACTTTTTGGTGACATAAAAGAGGAACAAACAACGGAGATCTTGCAACAAAAACTGAGAGTCAATCATTCAAAAAGGCAGTTTTAACTCGTAAAGTTTGGTGAGCCATGAGGAGCTCAAAAAAACACGTCTATACTGCACTCATCTCACTAGCGCCCCCCACGATAGGCTCTATTAAGAGACTCCTGGATAGGTATATAGAGCTTAGAAAAATAGAGAGCTATGGATAACTCTAGGTAATTTCTGAAATAAGTATATGTTTGGCACAGCATTGTGGGCCGAAGGGCCTGTATTGGGCTGTAGGTTTTCTATATTTATATCTTTTCTATGAAGCAGTGAGACATACAGTGAAATACATTGTTTGCATCATCATTTCCAATATGTTGAAGGCAGCCCCCAAGTGTCTGCTTGCTTCCTGTGCCAACATCACATCCCCATGACACACTGACCCTAACTTTGATATGTGGGAGGAAACCCATGCAGTCATGAGGAGAAAGAACAAACTCCTTACAGATAACAATGGGTGACGAACCTCAACAAGTGATCACAGCCATTGTAAAATGATTGCTTTAACTGTTCAGGCTTGCAAACCAGCCCCAAGAAGATCCAGGCTTAAAGAGCCATTACTTGTGAGTCGGCTCAGTGCCTCAGACACAAGTATGTCAAAAAGAGTCTGGACACAACAGGAAGAGACCTTACAACAAATTAAAAAAAAGAAAGCTATCCTTTCGGTTATCTCTGCCTTTCATTCCTCCTCAAACAGTTCTCATATTCGTTCCTTTGGGACTATAAGACCATTGTGGTGGTTCACCCACACGGCAAGCGAACCAGCTCCAGCAGTCGCAGGCGAGTCCGCAGCTAGCGGCAACCGAGAGGGCTCTAAGTGCGGGGCAGATCTCAGCCTGGAAGCCGACATCACTTCTGCCCCACAAAGAGCAGGGGATGCTGGCAGCGGGCATTTAAGCGCGCGGGGATTTAAGCAGTAAACAGTTCAACCAGACCCTGCTCGACTCAGTGTGTTGCTTTCAATCGTTGCATGTCAGCGCGACCACACCATAAGTAGAATTAGGCCATTCAGCCCATTGAGATTGCACTCCCATTCCATCATGGCTTCTTATAACTTATGCTCCTTATATAAACATAAAAAGGAATTACCAACTTTATCACTGTTTTTCTCTTTATTTTAATGGTCTCTCTTTCTTTGTTTTCTTTCTTTTTTTCTCCAATCCTTTTTTTAAGAACAGTCTCATTTTTTAAAATGTTTTCCTCATTAGAACTCTTCTTAAAAAATACTAAGTCTAATGAAGGTAAGGGTAGACTCCAGCAAAGTGAGGATTATTCTGCCTGTTTTTAGGTTATGGAGTATACCTCTGTGGTAGGAAAGATCAATGACCTGATCTGGTATAGGTTCCTAGAAGTGTTGGAGTGGATGGAGATTCTTCAACTGGCACGTCCACCTCAGGTAAGTTGTCCTTGTCATAGGGATCAGGCCACTCCATTTCTTCCTCTACCTTTCATGGACTTTGAACATGCCCAAGTGCATACCTGCTCTGCCTGATTTCACCTTGTAATGTTCTTATCACAGGAGTAGTCTGCATGTTGCCAGACTATTGTTCCTTTGGTGAATTGGTCTAAAACTGAGACTGCTTCACTCTCCTCTTTCAGTAACCAGATCTGTCCATTTGTTCATAGTAGTTCCCATTATAGAGGAAGTGTGTTGATGTAAAAGTGTGTTCAAAAAGGTCAATGGTACCCTTATCAAACCTTGACCACAGGGCAACCAAGCTGTCCTTAATGGGAACTCTCATGTAGAGGGACATCATGTTGAAACTGACCAGCACATCCTCCGGGTTCAGCTGGATGTTGGTTATTGTTTTTTCAAAGTCAGTTGAATTTGTGATATGATGTTCACAACTCCCGACAAAAGGAGACAGCATTGTTATTAAATGCCTAGTGAAACAGTAAGTCAGAGAATCTATCCCAGTGATGATAGGCCTCAGGGGGACCCATTTTTGTGTGTCTTAAAGCAAAAGTGTCTGCTGGGTGTCCAGAGTTATTTTGTAAAGCGGAGGTCATCCTCACATAGCTATTGCTAATTTCTACATGGGGGACTTTGAGGAGAGGGCTCTGAGTTCATCGCCGTTATGCCCCAAATACTTCTCCAGATATGCTGATGATACCTTCATAGTGTGACCTCATGAACTCCAGGAACTTCAATAGTTCCAAGACCATCTGAGCAGCATACATCCAAACATTTGATTTATGATGGAGGTGGAGAAGAATGTTGCCTCCTGTTCCTGGATAGAACAGAAACTGTCTATCTGAAACCCACTCACATAGACTTATACCCAAACAATAAAACACCAACCCACCATCACGCCTCCCAATTCTCCCTACTTTGATTAACCGTGTGAAAACTATTTGGGACCAAGAGAGACTCCACAAGGAAATAAGATGATTACGCATGCCATTCCTACAGAATGGCCTCAAGGTGAAGGAAATCAATCGGGCCCTTTAAAGGGCTGACAGAAAGTCCAGGAAAACTAACAACAAGGAGGAACCATTGCTACTGCCTGTCTTCCCTATATTTCCATGGTTTTGGGAAGGATCGCCAGGATCCTGAAGAAATACTGGATTAATACCATCCACAACCCATAAAGAAGCTCAAATCACAGCTTATGTTGGTCAAAGATGACATGGAACTCAGGACAGCTGACATTTGCAGGACTCCCTGTGAACGCAGAGCAGCGTATATCGGCTAGCATATGGTGCAAACTTGCATTAAGGAGCGCATGAGGTGTATCCATTTGGGTTACCCAGTGAAATTGGCAGTAGCAGAACATTGCAATCGTAATGGCCATTGGATTGATTTTGATGACACTAAAGTACTGTGCCGCACCAATGGCATCGGAATCAGAATCAGGTTTATTATCACCGGCATGTGACGTGAAATTTGTTAATTTAATAGCAGCAGTTCAATGCAATACATAATATAGAAGAAAAAAAATAAATAATAAGTTAATCTTATTCAGTATACTTTATACGATATATGTATATTGAATAGGTTAAAAATCGTGCAAAAATAGAAATACTATGTCTTTTAAAAAAGTGAGGTAATGTCCTAGGGTTCAATGTCCATTCAGGAATCAGATGGAAGAGGGCAAGAAGCTATCCCTGAATCACTGAGCATGTGCCTTCAGGCTTCTGTACCTCCTACCTGATGGTAACATTTTGGACTGAAATAAGCTATAGAAATAAAATTAGAGGAAAATTAGAGGAAAAGAACTTTATCAAAGACAAAGGTCTCACTCTAAGTAAGGACTGGAATTCGATTGTAAACAAGGTGGTACTGCTGAAACCAGCTTTGATGAGGACAAACCAATCAGAAAGGATGGACAATGGGGGTATAAATACCACTGGACTAGACTTGCTCAAGCATTATCCCTACTGAAGATGGCAGTTTGTCATCGAAACATTGGTTAAAATCAATACCTGTACCTGGATGGAAGCCCAAGAAGAGTTTATCATCATAAGAAAGCATTGGGATCCTTTTTTTTAAACATAGATATCGTCTTTTGGCCAGCTGGTGGCATAGTGGCATCAGCGCTGGACTGTGGGGTGAGAGGTCCTGAGTTCGAATCCAGCCGGCTCCCTTTCACGCTCTCCATCCATGCTTAGGTTGAGTGTCAAGCTAGCTAGCAACTTGACCTTGTAAAAATAAAATCTGGAGAGGGATGGGCTCCGCCACATTTCAGATGCGCAGTCACCAAAAAGATTGGTGCAAAAAGCTTGTCATGACGGCACCTGGACGACTCTACCAGGAGTTAAGGCCACGTGCTAATACCATACACTGACACCCACACACACACACACACACACACACACACACACACACACACACACACACACACACACACATCCTCTTTTAACTGTTCCTCATTTTAACAGATGGAAGTAGTAAACATTCCTTTCACACTGAGCTTATGTTTCCCTGATCCCATGAGCAATTTCTTCGTTAGGTTTAGCACTGTACCTATTTTCTTCACTAGTGTATCAACAGACATTGGGGGATGACTGTCACATCTGTTCCAGTGCCCAATTTGCATATCACTGCCTGGTTTGCAACTGAACCACGGTAGACAACCTTGTATATTAGAATCTAGAACCCCAAGGAAAGCTCTCTCCTTGTCTGAATCAGAGTCTTCTTTGACTTCCTGAAGAACTGTTTTTAAGTGACATTGGCTTTTATAATGACCAACTCTATTGCACTGGTGGCATTTCACTTCTTTTGCTGGACAGAGCACTTTGACATGGAATGGAGACTTATCCCATCTCCTGCAGTTGGGCATTCTACCTGCTCTTTGTTTCATTTGGCTGTTTTATTCGAGCTGAGGTTTACTGTCACCTCTTTCTGTAGTCCTTCTGACTGCACCTTGTTTGTACCTTTCTTTTTGTACAACTTCAAGCTTTACCTTACCATTATTTTCATGCCTGAATTCTGCCTGTTGCTGTTGAGCATTCTCACACTGCCTGACCATAGTAATAGCTTTCTCTAGTGTGAGATTTGCCTGCAACTGAATCCTCTCTGACAATTTGGTGTCTATTATCCAGATAACCATCCTATCTCCAAGGAGCTCATCTCTTCGATTACCATGTGTACTACTGTCTGACAGGGCATACAATGCTGTGATGAAGCCATTTACATTTTCATTTGTCCTGCTTTCTGGAGTTTATCTACCACTTCTGACACCATGTTGTGTTCAATATTGAGGGAGAGTGCAGAGCACACCTGGATGCCAGCCTGCAAGATATTCAACTGAACTTTATTGATTCCCCCTGCTTGTACAGTATGTGAACAACTCCCATGTGGGAGTGGCTAACTAAGTGACATATGAATAACACTATTAACTACCACAACAAATGTTTGATAGGTTTCAATGAGATCCCCTTCATTCTACTTAACATCAGCAAGTACAGGCTCAGAGTCATCAAATGCTCCTCCTAATTAATCCTTCCATTCTCAGAATCATCTTCCTCTGAACTCTCTCCAAAGCCAGCACATCTTTTCTTGGATAAGGTGCCCAGAACTGCTTACTCTATTCCAAGTGTGGTCTGACCGTACCCTCAGAATGACATCCTTCCTTTACATTCTAGTCCTCTCAAAATGATTGCTAACACTGCATTTGCTTTCCTTACTACTGCCTCAACCTGCAAGTTATCTTTTAGGGAATCCTGCATGAGGACTCCCGAATCAATAGACAATAGATGCAGGAGTAGGCCATTAGGCACTTCGAGCCAGCACTGCCATTCAATGTGATCATGGCTGATCATCCACAATCAGTAGCCCGTTCCTGCCTTCTCGCCATATCCCTTGACTCCGCTATATTTAAGAGCTCTATCTATCTCTTTCTTGAAAGCATCCAAAGGATTGGCCTCCACTGCCTTCTGCGGCAGAGCATTTCATAGATCCACAACTCTCTGGGTGAAAAAGTTTTTCCTCAACTCTGTTCTAAATGGCCTACCCCTTATTCTTAAACTGTGGCCTCTGTTTCTGGGCTCCCCCAACATCAGGAAAATGTTTCCTGCCTCTAGCATGTCCAATCCCTTTATAATCTTATATGTTTCAATCAGATCCCCGCTCATCCGGCTAAATTCCAGTGTATACAAGCCCAGTCGCTCCAATCTTACAATAAATGACAGTCCAACCATCCCAGGATTCAACCTCGTGAACCTACGCTGCACTCCCTCAATGTCCTTCAGCAAATTTGGAGACCAAAACTGAACACAATACTCCAGGTGTGGTCTCACCAGGGCCCTGTACACCTGCAGAAGGACCTCTTTGCTCCTATACTCAACTCCCCTTGTTATGAAGGCCAACATGCCATTAGCTTTCTTCACTGCCTGCTGTACCTGCATGCTTACTTTCAGTGACTGATGAACAAGGACTGCTGGATCTCGTTGTACTTCCCCTTTTCCTAAATTGACACCATTCAGATACTAACCTGCCTTCCTGTTCTTGCCACCAAAGTGGATAACCTCACATTTATCCACATTAAACTGCATCTGCCATGCATCTGCCCACTCACCCAACCTGTCTAAGTCACCCTGCATTCTCATAACATCCTCCTCATATTTCACACTGCCACCTAGCTTTGTGTCATCTACAAAATTTCTAATGTTACTTTTAATCCCTTCATCTAAATCATTAATGTATATTGTAAATAGCTGCAGTCCCAGCACCAAGCCTTGCGGTACCCCACTAGTCACTGCCTGCCATTCTGAAAAGGACCCGTTAATCCTTATTCTTTGTTTCCTGTCTGCCAACCAATTTTCCATCCATGTTAGTACCCTACCCCCAATACCATGTGCTGTAATTTTGCCCACTAATCTCCTATGTGGGACCTTATCAAAGGCTTTCAGAAAGTCCAGGTACACTACATCCACTGGCTCTCCCTTGCCAATTTTCATAGTTACATCCTCAAAAAATTCCAGAAGATTAGTCAAGCATTATATCCCCTTCATAAATCCATGCTGACTTAGACCGATCCTGTTACTGCTATCCAAATATGCCGTTATTTCATATTTTATAATTGACTCCAGCATCTTTCCCATCACTGGTGTCAGGCTAATTGGTCTATAATTCCCTGTTTTCTCTCTCCCTCCTTTCTTAAAAAGTGGGATAACATTAGCTATCCTTCAATACTCAGGAACAGATCCTGAATCTACAGAACATTGGAAAATGATTACCAATGTGTCCATGATTTCTAGAGTCACCTCCTTAAGTACCCTGGGATACAGACCATCAGGCCCTGGGGATTTATCAGCCTTCAGTCCCAACAGTCTACCCAACACCATTTTCTGCCTAATGTGAATTTCCTTCAGTTCCTCTGTTACCCTAGGTCGTATTACATCTGGGAGATCTTGTCTTCCTTAGTGAAGACAGATCCAAAGTACCTGCTTAATTTGTCTGCCATTTCCTTGCTCCCCATAATAAATTCATCCATTTCTGCCTTCAAGTGCTCAGCTTTGGTCTCAACTAACTTTTTCCTCTTCACATACCTAAAGACGCTTTTACTATACTGCTTTATATTCTTGACTAGCTTACCTTCGTACCTCATCTTTTCTCCTCGTATTGCCTTTTTAGTAATCTTCTGTTGCTCTTTAAAAGTTTCCCAATCCTCTGGCTTCTCACTCATCTTTACTATGTTATACTTCTTCTCTTTTATTTTTATACTGTCCTTGACTTCCCTTGTTAGCCACAGTCCACTTCAGTCTACTCCACTTCCACTGACTCTCCATCATCTATCCTGCCTGTTATTTCCCCAACGACAAGTGCTACACCTGCCCCTAAACTTCCTGTCTCCCAGACAGACTTTCCATGTGAGGCAACACTTTGTCTGTTGTATTCAGTTCACCTGGTGTAGCTTCATAGTGAGACCTGATGCAGATGTCTGCTGCAAAAGACAGGATCTCATGGTGGCTATTCACTTCAATTCAACTTACATTCCCATTTTGACATGTCTGTCCATGGCCCTCTCTCCTGCCACAATGAGGCTGAATTCATGTTGAAGGAATAACATCTCATATTGTCTAGGTAGCCTCCAACCTCCTGGCATAAATATTAATTTCTTTAACTTCTAATAATTAGTATCCCCAGGTCCTTCTCTCCTTTTCTATTCCCCTTTCTGGTTACCCATTGCCTGCCCTCACCTCCCTCCAGTTCCCCTCCTTGTTGTCTTTCTTCCATAGCCCACTGTTTTCTCCTGTTAGATTCCTTCTTCTTCAGCCCTTTACCTCTTTTTCCTATCAACTCCCAGCTTCTTACTTCATCCCTTCTACCCCACCCTCTGACCTTTCCGTTCACCTGGTTTTGCCTAACACCTGCCAGCTTGTACTCCTCCCCCCACCGCACACATCTTCTTATTCTGGCTTCTGCCCCCAAAGAAAGGTCTCGGCTAGAAACACCACTGCTTATTCCTTCTATAAATCCTGCTTGATGTGCTGAGTTCCTTCAGCATTTTGTGTGTGTTACTCAAGATGGACAACATCTGCAGAATCGCTTGTGTTTAATATTTTTGTAAATTGAGCTCCCTACATGTAAAGGACAGGACCTCCAGGGTGGTGATCTGAGGGTTGTTACCCATTCCATTTGCTAGTGAGGCCAGAAACAGGAAGATAATCCACTTTCACATGTGGCTAGGGAGCTGATGAGTTTTGGATCACTGTGCTGTCTTAGAGGGGAGGTAGAACCTGTACAAATGGGACAATATGCAACTGAAACGGAGGGTGACAAACGTCCCTGTGGGAAGCTTTGCTAGTGCTGCACCATGGGATTTAAACTAGACTTTCAGGACTCTTCTTTATTGGAAGGTATTCTAAGGGACAGAGTATATAAGCATTTGGATAGACATGGACTGATTAGGGATAGTCAATATGGCTTTGTGCATGCTAGGTCATGTCTAATCAATCTTATAGAGGTATTTGAGGTTGATGAAGGAAAGGCAGTGGACGTTGTCTCCATGGACTATAGCAAGGCCTTTGCAAAATCCTGTATGGAAGGCTGGTTTGAAAGGTTAAGTCACTCGGCATTCAGGATAATGTAGTAAATTAGTTCAGCACTTGCTTAGCGGCAGAAGCCAGAGTAGTGACAGATGGTTACCTCTTGGAATGGAGTCCTGTAACTAGTGATCGGTGCTGAATCCATGTACAGTATATTAATTATTTAGATGAACTGGATCAGCAAATATGGCAGATGACACCTAGACTGGTGGTGTCATAAGACAGTGAGGATGGCTATTGAAGCTTACAAGGATTTGCACCATGTGGGACTTAAACAGTGAATGGTGGCACTGAAGTGTGCAATGGAGCAAAGGAATCTGGAAATAAAACATAATTCCTTGAAAGTGACATAAAGAGAGCTTTTGGCTTATTATCTTTTATAAATCAGGGTACTGAGTACAGGAGTTAGTATTATATGTTGACATTTTATAAGACATAATTGAAGCCACTGTCTGAACTGGCTTTAACCGTCTCCCTATCTTCTCACTACTACCACCAGCCGGGTGGTTCGGATGTGTTATGTTTTGTAACTCTAAATCATAAAACTAATTGAAAGAAAAACTGGAGCCAGGAAATAGAGCCTGTCTACTTTAGTTTTGTTTTTACTTTAGTGAGGCGCGCAAGTGACATGGTGGCATAATAACGTATGCATTCACATACTTCGTACATACCTGTATAACACATAATCAATTACATAAACAAACAATGAATGCTGAATCAAATATTACTCAAATATTAATTACACAACAAGGAGTCTTGGTCCACACCACCAGGTTCAGGAGTAGCTGTTGCCCTGCAGAGTTGGGTTCACTCCCTTCAGGGCTGAATTGAGCCCACAGTCCACACCAATGCTCTTCAGCCATTGGGCTCCTGCACCAGCTTCTGTGGCCTTGGTGCTGAGCTGCTCTGTGGCTGTGGGCTCACCTTTGGCGGCTCTGCAGTTCACGCCCTGCTCTTTTATTGTTTGCACATGTTCTTTTTCTGCACATTGGCTGTTCATTAATGTAAGGGGTTTTGAGGATTCTTTTGTGTTCCTTTATTCTATGGCTGCTTGCAAGAAGACAAATCTCAAGGTTGCACATGTATACATACTTTAAAAATAAATTTACTTTGAATTTTAAACTTTGAACTTGAGTTATAGGGAAAGATTGAATGGGGTAGGACTGGAGCTCAGGAGAATGACAGAAAATTTCACAGAGGGATACAAAATTATGTGGAGTATTAAGACCATAAGACTTTGGAGCAGAATGAGGCCATTCAACCCATTGACTTCACCACCAATCTATCAATTATCCCTTTCAACTTCATTCTCCTGCCTTCTCCACGTAACCTTTGACACCCTAACTAATCAAGAACCTGCATGATTCTCCTTTCCCCATCATGCTTTGTTAAAATTGAACTACAAGTGTACATGGCTACAAATGTAAGACATTAGGTGCTGATCCAAAGACATAGAGTTGTAGAGTCACAGAGCAACTCAGCACGGGAATAAGGCCCTTTGGCCTAACAGTCCATGCTGACCAGGGTTCCCACCCAGCTAGTCCCAATTTCCCGTGTTCAAGCTCCTCTCTTCCACTTGCCTGTCCAAGTGCTTCTTAAATTATTTTTATTTTATCTGTCTCATCCAATTCCTCTGGCAGCTCATTTCATACCCTCATCACCCGCTATGTGAAAACATTTCCCTTCATATCCTTTTTCAGTGTTTCCCCCTCACCTTAACTCTATGCCCCCTAGTTCTGATCCTGGGGAATTATTGTTACCATCCACCTTATCAATGGATCTCAAAATTTTGAACATTTCTATCAAGGTCATGCAGTCAAAGGGTCACGGATAAATACAGCACAGAAACAGGCCCTTTGGCCCATCTAGACCATGCCAAAACCATTTAAACTGCCTACTCCCAGCAACCTCTACCAGAACCATAGCCTTACCTATCTGTTCTCTTAAATGTTGAAATTGAGCTTGCATACACCACTTGTGCTGGCAGTCCATTACAAACTCTCACAACTCTCTGAGTGATGAAGTTTCCTCTTATATTCCCTGTGATCTTTTCACCTTTCACCCTTAAGTCATGACCTCTGGTTGTAGTCCGAACTAACCTCAGTGGAAAAAAGCCTGCTTGTGTTTACCCTATCTGTACCCCAGAGTTTACAGTCACTGTAAATTCACTTTTTATGGACTATTGCAGTCTGAGTGTGACAAACAACTGCTCACCTTGCCTGTCCTTGGCAATGCTAAGCCGAGAGAGCTAATGGACCACATGCTGTCCCTCCTGGGGATTCACCATCCTTGTTTTATTTTTGAAGAACTTTTCATGCAGCAAATGTCCGATCAAGTTTGCATAGCACCTGTGAAGGACTCTCGTGAGCTTGCTAAGACAGCTGATAGTCTACACTCAGCCAGGCAGCAGTGCATTGTTCCTCCTCCTTTATCTACCTCAATAAGCCTGGCCAGCAATACCCCCAACTTAAGGACAAATACAGATGATGCTGGTCTGTGCTTTTACCACACACGCTTTGGTATGAACACTTGGAAGTGCCGACGAACTTGCAGCTTTGACAGCACCAGTGCATTGAGACATCAGAGGTCTGTGAACATTGTGGGTCGCAGCTGTCAGAGTCACCTACTGTTCAGGATGAATCTTCCTGTGTGACATGAGTGCTCAAGTGAGTGTTCTACCAAAATCACCTGTTGATGAGAAGCCAGAGAGTTATAAAACCTTTCTGAAGGCCACCAACAGCAGCAAGATCCAGACCTATGGGACACAATGGAGATGTTCCATTTCAGTAGACAACATTACACATAGGACTTTATCGTGGCTAAAGTGGATAGCTCACTGCTTGGTGCAGATTTCCTGTTACCAAGGTCTATTAGTGATTCTTAAGAACTGCTGGCTTGTGGAGGTCAAGGATGTAGGGTCATTACCCTGCTCCCCCAGTAAGTTCCTCATAACGACTCTCTCAGGCACATACACATACACATACACCATTGCATATATCACCATTCCTCGACGGCTAGGTGAATTCCCAAACCTCACCAAGTCCACATTCTCCACTACAGTCACAAAACATGGGGTCGAGCAATACATTTGCACAACTGATCGATTGCCAGTCCATGGCTGTGTGCATAGGCTGGACTCAGTCTGATGCCCTAATGAGGCCCCATCTCCAATCGTTACCCAATCCCACACATCCAGGACTTTTTGGCATGTTTTTTCTGGAAAGTTAATTTTTTGAAAGACAAGCTAGTTAGGGGCTACCATCAGATGCCTGTGTGCTTGGAAGACATTCCCAAAATGGTTGTGATATCCCATTTGGTCTATTTGAATTTCTGCATATGCTGTTTGACACAGACATTCCAATGGCTGATAGACTCTGTAATCAAAGAATTAGATATTCTTTTTGTTTACCTGGATGACATGCTTGTCTCCAGTGCATCCAAATCCGAACACATACCCCATCGCCGCACACTTTGAGTGTTTAAGCCAACATGGTTTGATTATTGATGCTGCTAAATGCCAGATTGAGTTGACAACCATTGACTTTCTCGGCCATCGCTTCCACTGAAGGTGCAAACCCCTCCCATCAAAAGTAGCTGCTATTATGGATTTCCCATAAAACTCTACTGGAGATTTTAGGCATTTCTATCACTGCTTCATTCCGCAAGCTGCTGAACTTATGCTCCCCTGTATAGTGCGCTTAAAGACAAAACCCCGAATCACATGCTTGACTTGTTAACGGACGTGACCAGAGCATTTGGTGATAAAAAATGAGCTTTTTTCAACGTTTTCCTACTGGCACACCCACTCCCTAACTCCATAGCCACTACTACTGATGCTTCTGATTATGCTGTGGGTGCTGGGTACAAACAGTTGGTCGGAGGTGTGTGGCAGTCGCCCGCCTTCTTCAGCTGTCATGTCTGTCCCGCCAAAAAGAAGTACAGCATGTTTGACCCTGAGCTCCTCAGACTCTATCTGGCTGTCCACCACTTTCATATTCTTCTAGAGGGTCACTATTTCACAGCATTTGTTGACTACAAATTCCTCCTGCATGCAATGACCAAAATATCAGACTATCTTTCTGCATGGCACCAACGCCAACAGGCCTACTCATCGAAGTTCACAACTGACCTCAAGGGGAAGTATAATGCACTGGCCCATGGTCTCTCATGACCAAACATTCAGATTCGTACACATAGGGGTTGACTATGCTGGCATGTTAGCTGACCAATCAACTGATCTGGAGATCCAGGCTTACTGAAAAGCAGTCACGATCCTGCGGATGGCTGGCATTACACTTGGGAAAGCTGGGGTTTCTCTCATTTGCGCTGTCTCAAATGTTTGCCCTTGTCCCACTGTGCCTGCAAACTGTAGGAGGACTGTTTGTATCTCCATACATAGGCTCTTGCATCTGGGCTGGAAGGCCACACAGAAACTTGTTGCACTGAAGATGTGTGGCATGGCCTGAAAAAGGATGTGTGTGATTGTTGTGCTGCCTGAGTGGAGTGCCAGTGTGCAATAAATTTGATCATCTCAATGTGGACTTTGTACTCCCCCTCCTGCAATTACATGCACCTTCTTACCGTGGTGGACTGTACTAGCAGGTGGCCAGTGGTTGTTCCTCCAGCATTGATGACAGCCACAGACACGGTTCAGGTATTCATCAGCACCTGGGCTGCTTGGTTTGGCACCCCATCTGATATTTCATCTGACTGTGGTCCCCAATTCATATCAGACCTCTGGGCTGTGATGGGCCAGAACTTTGGTGTTAGGCTACATCATACCATGGCTATCACCCGCAGTCCAATGGCCTATGTGAACGGTTTCACTGCTCCTTAAAGGCTGCACTGAGAGCTTCCCTGACGGATGAATGTTGGTATAATAAAGTGGACCTGCGATAGTCCTCAACTGAATTGGTATATGGGCAGCCATTATGACTTATTTCCTGATGCCACAATGGGTTGGTTGGCCTCTCATTAGCATTCCACCCTTCTCAGTAAATTCATTTCCATTGCCCCAATTCTTAGTTCCCATCATGGCATACAGCATTCTTGGGTTGCTGTTGACTTACATTCCCTTATTTTGTCTGCCATGATGTACACCAACATCCCCTTAGGCCCCCGTTCTGCATTTTTAAAAGACTTTTACCATAGATAAGAGGGATGAACCTAAATGTGTTTCAGTAGATCACCTTAAACTGGCCCACCAAGATTTGGAGGATTATGCTACCATGCCCTTGGTATTTTTACATGACCATGAGTGCATCAACATACCAGAGGCACCTTCTGTTCCTCCACTTATGGAACATCGGACCTAGGCCGGGTGGCTCGTCCGATCTCTGAACAGGCTCACATTGCTGGTTCTAGTGAATTCTGGGAGCGGGGTGTCTGTGTAGGATAATGGAATTGGTGGAAATATACATAATTCACAACCACCTACATCAAGTTAGGGTTTCACTTTAAGAGGCTGTTCTGATACAATGACATAATTATGTTCAGTTGTTGTCCAATAAATGAAACACGAGGATTTCAATAAATGAGTTGTTTTCCTTGAATGTAATCACCTCCACTGTTATATTTGTGAAAATCTCCAATGTTCCAACTCCCATAATGCTCTGACAGATGAGGGCCAGCATGATAAACTCTTTCTTCACCACCCTGTCTACCTGTAGTATGCTTTCAACAAACTATGCACCTGTACTCCTTGGACCCTCTGTTCTGTTGCATTCCCTCATGCCCTATCATTCACAGTATAAACCCAACTCAACTTGGGCTTTCCAGAATGCCTCACCTCACATGTATTTATACTGTCTCCCACTTGTCTCTCGTCTGCCCACTGAGCGAACTGAGTAAGATCTCCCTGCAATCCACAATAACCTTTTCACCATCAATAATGCCTCCTAATTTTGTGTCATTTCCAAATGTACTGATCATGCCCTGTGCATTCACATCCTGAAAACGAGATATTAAAATGCAAACTTCTTACATTTTAATGTCTGCCTTGCTTTAGTTTTCCTCGGTAGATAGATGGATAAATAGATAAATCGATACTTTATTGATCCCAAAGGAAACTACAGTGTCATTGTAGCATTTCAAGTGTAGATATACAAATATTATAAAAGATGTAAGAAAGAATAGAACATAACCTACCTCAAGTCTAACCAGCAACAGATTGATGTATTATAGAGCCTAATGGCTGAGGGTAAGAATGACCTCATGTAGTGCTCTATGGAGCAGTACTATTGTCTTTGTCCATTACTAAAAGTGCTCCTCTGCTCAGCCAAGGTGGCATGCAGAGGGTGAGAAACATTGTCCAGAATTGTCAGGATTTTCTGTGGGGTCCTTTGTTCTACCACAGCTCCAGTGTGTCCAGTTTGACTCCTATAAGAGACAGTCTTTCTAATCAGTTTATTGAGTCTGTTGGCATCACCGTGTTGATGCCATTGCCCCAGAACACCACCACAAAGGAGATTGTACTGGTGACAACAGACTGATAGAGCATGTGAAGGAGAGGCCTGCATACTCCAAAGGACCTCAGTCTCCACAAGAAGTAGAGGCAACTCTGGTCCCCTCTTGTACACAGCCTCTGTATTGGTGCTCCACTCATCTGTCATCCAGGTGCACCCCCGGTACTTGTAGGTCCTCACCACATCCTCACCATCAATAGCAATAAGGAGCAATGCAGGCTTAGTCTTCCTAAAGTCCATCCTCCACCAGGGCCCTGTATTCATCCTCCCATTCTCCCTTTAGACATACAGCTATTGTCGAGTCGTCAGAGAATTTCTGCAGATGACATGGCTCAGTGTTGTATCTAAAGTCCAAGCTATACAGGGTAAACAGGAAGAGAGTCATTACAGTCGCCAGTGGCAAGTCTGACACATAGCTCTGAAGCTGCATAAACTGTGGTCTGACATTCCATATCCAGGAAACAATGCCAACCTGCATTGAATACCCTGCAATGAGGGCTCAATGGTATTGAAGCCACTTAAGAAATCAAAAAAACATGATCCTCACAGTGCTGCCCTGCTTATCCAAATGGGAGTAGGCTCTGTTCAGCAGGAAGGTGACAGCATCATTAACTACAGTGTGTTCCTGGTAGGCAAACTGCAGGGGATCGAGGGCTGATCTGACCAGGGGTCGGATGTGAGCCAGGAACAGCCTCTCTCAGCTCTTCATGATATGTGAGGTCAGGGCCATTGGACGGTAGTCATTCAAGACTTTTGGTTGGCTCTTCTCAGGTACTGGGACCATACATGATGTTTTCCACACAGTTGGAACCCTTTCCAGGCTGAGACAGAATGGAAATGCACTGGAAAACTCTACACAGCTGCTCAGCACACTCCTTCAGGACCTTGGGATTCACACCATCTGGTTCCAATGCTTTGTTGTGTCTGAGTTTCCTTAGAGCCCTTCTCACCTGCTCAGTGGTGAAGAAGAATCAATGATGACTGGGGAGTTGGTGGGAGGTGGGTCTGGGGAGGTGAAGATCGGGATGATAGCAGTTGGTATGTGGAGGTGTGGATGGGAGGTTCAGGGCAAGGAGGGGATGTAGACAGTGGTAGCCTCTGTTGTTCATCCACGTATTGAACTTGAGGGGAGGCATTGGTGTTGAGGGAGCACTGGGTGCCTTGGCACCTGGACTGGTGTACTGAGGGGGTTTTGAACAGGAGGGCAATTGTCAAATCTATTGAAGAATTGGTTTAACTCATTAACCCATTCATGACTGCATTCCAAGGCTCAACAGCTGAGCTGATTGAAGCCAGAAATGTTCTTCGTGCCTCTCCACACTTCCCATATACTACTCTGCCCAGCTCTCTCCTGTATTCCTCTTTAGCCACCTTGATCTTCTCCTTTAGCTCCCTCTGTACATGCTTAAATTCCTTTTTGTGGTTGAGAAGAGCCTTCAGATCACTGGTGACCCATGGTTTGCTGTTAGGGAAGCAGAAACAATCCTTGATGGTATTACAGTGTTCTCACAGAAGCTGATGTAGCTATTGATGGAATCAATAAGTCCGTTAATATCCTCCCCATAAGGTTGACAAAGCACATTCCAGTTGTTGGTAACTAGCTGTTGCTGTACTTTAGGTTTATACAAGGGCATGAGGTGAACCAGGTTGTGATCTGATCTTCCAGGTAAGGGGAGAGCCGTGGAGCTGTATGCATCTTTAACATTTGCATACAAGTGATCCAATGTTTCTCTTGTATAACACTTGACACACTTGATGGAAGGTGGGTAGAGTTGTTGTGAAAGATACATGGTAGAAGTCTCTCGATACTGCAATGAATGCGTTGGGGTGTTGAGTCTGGAGTCTCGCGATGGTTGTGATGTAAAGGAGGTGAATGTGTCAGAGTCAATACTTACAATGAGTCTGGAAGGTCTTAGCCCAGTTGTGTGCTGAAATGCAGGTGAAAGAGGGAAAACTATGAGAATAGTTGATGGTGATTAGATGCTAGAAAATTATTTGCTGGTTATCTTCAGATACCCTACCTACAACACATCTACCCTATATAGTCAGAGTTCTCTCCACTACTAAGGTCAGGATCCCTGTCCAATTGCCTCCATCCCTCCATGACTCCCATATTTCCTGAACAAACCATAAGTAGGCACACTCCAGTACCTGCTCTCAGCCATACACACACCCTGCATAAGTCATTTAGCCATTCATCCTATCTCCCTCGACCTGACCTCAACCTCTTCTACATTCCCCCTCATTTGTCATTGTGCTAACATCCAAACCATGTCCTGGCACCAAATGGTAATCCATGACCTTTGCCCTAATTCCCTTGGCCTTTCGTTCACCATAACCTCGCTGACCCTAGAGTGGCAAAATGGTGCTGGCGACACATGATGACATTCCTCAGAGAGCTCACAAAACTATTTGTTATTCCACTAGATGTACTTCTTTTGAACTACAAAAGCTACAACCTGCAGTCTGTAGTTTTCCCTTTCAGAAATGTACTTTTGAACCATCTACATGAACCAATGATTTTATATTCTCCTGAAGGACTCAGCGAACTTCACTCTTTGAGTGCCAATGTAAGTTTTGAGCCAAATTAAAGTGTCGAGGCCCGAGAGCAGAAAATGAACCAGAGTTCAGGCCCACTACTCCATGTTAGCCAAGGGCCCCCACCTGAGCCCATCTTCTTGCTACCAGCATTGGGCGGGAGCTGCAGGAGCCTTGGGCCCCAAGCTGCCAAGTTCAGGAGCAGTTGTTGCCTTGCAGCCGCCAGACTCCTAGGTTGGCTCTACTCATTGCTGAACTGAACTGACTCTACAGCCTGTGGAAACGCACTGCAGCTTCTGTTCAGTATTATTTGTTTACTCTTTTTAATTATTTGCATGACTTGTCCTCTTTTATACACCGGATGTTTGTTGGTCTTTGTTATGTGTGTGTTTTTTTGTGGATTCTATTGCATTCCTTTGTTTTCATGTGGGTGCCTGCAAGAAGATGAATCTCAAGGTTGTATATGGTGAAATATATTTACTTTGTACTTTGACATCTCAGTATCACTCATAGGCTGACCATGCCTTCCCTCCTGTACTCAGAGTCCGAGGCCATTTCAGGGGCATGCAGAGTATTCGGAGTTGAACGAACAGTTGACGTTTCAGAGTGACACCTTTCATCAAGTCTGCAAAAGGGAGCAGAAGCCAGAATAAGCTTCTACTTTCCTTACCAATCCTGATGTAGAGTTTCAGTCCAAAACATTGATGGATGCTGCCTGACCTGCTGTGTGTTGCTTAAGATTCAAGGATTCAAATCACATTTATTATCAATTATAGACCTTGAAATTTATCTGCTTATCAGCAGCCACAAAGCAAGAAACCCAAATAACCCAAAATAACCCAATTTAAAAAAAGAACTGCGAGAAGGGAAGAGAGAGAAAAACACATACATACACCATACAAACAATAGAAACAAGCCAACAGCATCCCGCACAAGACTCTGCAGACTCGTTTGTGTTTACGGCATGCAGTATCATGGAGCTTGGTGAATTTTAACACCAGTTCACAACTACAATTGTTGGTCCGTCAAACAATAACTGCTCAAGAATGTGTGCACTGAGGAAATCTAACAGTCCACCATGAAAAATATCCAAGTAATTATATACTTATTTCAGAGTCTCATGTTTGTTCAAAATTAACAGCCACAACATAATAGCTATAAAATATTAGATTTGTGATAATTTACCACAGTGATCTTAAACACTACATTTTTTATGGTTGCCCTTAGCTACTCAAAGTATTTGTTAAAATTGGCAAAGACCATGAAAATGTTTTGATCTGATGTGCTTTCTGTTAGCATATGGGCACAGAATGTTATTGACTGACAGAGTCATGTCAGCCGATGTAGTTGCAAAACTGCTTTATATTCACACATAGTGATACACAAGGGCATTTAACATAGTTTTTTAAATTAAATGTTTGTGCATGATGAATTATATCGACATGTTAATAAATAATATTTTGAACTCAGTTAATATGACAATTAATATTGTTTCCATGCAAATTTAAAGCAATTACTTTTATGTCAAAGAAATGTGCTGCCATCTGTTGATACAAGAGCTGATGTTTAAGGACTGCAGGAGCTCTCCAATAAAGCCAATTGTTGTCTTTAGGATGCCAACAGATTAACTTTTTGAAGAACCTCCTTTTAATATTTTTGTGCATTTCTCCTTTGACTTCAAATTAATCCTTGTATATAAAAATGTGACACAAAAGCAGCAGAAATTTAAGGACAGAATGCTGTAAGATAGGCACAAGGGAATCAAAGTTTGAAGTAAAGTAGGGAGTCCAAAGTCCAAAGTAGGGAATCTTGGTGCAGGAGTCCCGAAAGGTTAATTTGTAGATTGAGTCTGTGGTGAGGAAGGCAAATGCAATGTTCGCATTCATTTCAAGAGGTCTAGAATATAAAAGCAAAGATGTAATGTTTAGACTTTATAAAGCACTGGTGAGGCCTCACTTGGAGTACTGTGAGCAGTTTTGGGCCCTTTATCTTCAAAAGGATGGGCTGAAAATGGAGAGGGTTCAAAGGAGGTTCACGAAAATGATTGCAGGATTGAATGGCTTGTTGTGTTTGGGGCCTGAATTCAGTAGAATTTGGCAGAATGAGAGGTGAACTCATTGAAACCTATCAAATGGTGAAAGGCCTTGACAGAGTGGATATGGAGAAGATGTTTCCTATGGTGGGAGATTCTAATACCAGAGGACACAGTCTCAGAATAAAGAGGTGTACTTTTAGAATGGAGATGAGGGGGAATTTCTTTAGCCAGAGAGTGGTGAATCTGTGTAATTCTTTGCCACAGGCAGCTGTGGAGGCCAAGTATTTATGTATGTTTAATACAGAGGTTGATAGATTTGGTCAGGGCATGAAGGGATATGGGGAGAAGACAGGAGATGAAGGCTGAGAGGAAAATTGGATCAGTCATGATAAAAATGTGGAGTAGACTCAATAGGTCAAATGGCCTAATTCTGCTCCTATATCTTATAGTCTTATGGTAAATTTATTGACAAAGTACACAGCAGGTCAGGCAGCACTTATGGAGAGGAATAGGCAGTCAAAGTTTTGGGCCAAGACCCTTCATCAGAACTGAAAAGGAAGGCAGAAGAAGCCAGAATAATTGGTGGGGTGAGGAGGAGTATGAACAGTCAGGTGAGGTGGGGGAAGGGAGATGAAGTGAGAAGCTGAGAGGTGATAGGTGATAGGTGGAAGTAGTAAAGGGCTGAAGAAGAAGGATTCTGATAGGTGGAGAGTGGATCATGGGAGAAAGGGGAGAAGGGGCTCCAAGTGGATATGGTAAGCAGGTGAGAAGAAGAGAAGGAATGAAAAGGAACCCTGCATAAGGAATATTAAAAGAGAGAAGGGGGAGTAGGGTGAAATCACTGGAAGGCAGATGTTCATACCTTTAGGTTGGTGGCTACCCAAACAGAATATGAGATGTTGCTCCTTATGGCAGTCGAGGAGGCCATGCGAGCTGGTGGGAGATAGGTGGATCTAGGTAAGGAGGTTGTTAGGCAGTGTGGGATGGGTCAGTGTAGAAATTATTTATGAAGTTGGAAGGTTATAAACAGATCCAGATAAGGGGAGTGATAGGCAGGTGAGGGAGGGGGAGAGTGAGAATGATGTCAGAAGCTGGGAGGTAATAGGTGGAAGGGCTGAAGAAAATGGAATCTAACAGGAAAACAGAAGACAAGGGAATAAAGGGAAGGAGGTAGTGAGGGGATATAGAGGGAGGAATGTGTGGGAGGAGGGGGAGTCGATACATTGATAGGGCCAGCAAAACGAGCAGGAAAATGGGGACACAGGGAAATGGTTACCAGAAATTAGAGAAATCAATGCTCATGCCTTCTGTAAGGGGGGAGGGGGAGGGGAACCGAGTACAGGAACAGATGTTTGGGAGAAGGAAGAAAAAGAAGATAGTAAAGATGTTTGCACCATTAGCGATAAACAGAGAGTAACAGGTGGAGAATTTCTTAAATGCATTTATTTTAATGCTAGGAGCATTGTACGAAAGGTGGATGAGCTTAGAGCATGAATTGATACCTGGAAATATGATGTTGTAGCTATTAGTGAAACATGGTTGCAGGAGGGGTGTGATGGGCAACTAAATATTCCTGGATTTCGTTGCTTCAGGTGTGATAGAATCGGAGGGCCAAGAGGGGGAGGTGTTGCATTGCTTGTCAGAGAAAATATTACAGCGGTGCTCTGGCAGGATAGATTAGAGGGCTCGTCTAGGGAGACTATTTCGGTGGAAATGAGGAATGGGAAAGGTATAGTAACACTTATAGTTGTGTATTATAGACCACCTAATGCGGAGCAAGATTTGGAGGAGCAAATTTGTAAGGAGATTGCAGATGCTTGTGGTAAGCATAGGGTTGTGTTTGTTGGAGATATTAATTTTCCACACATTGACTGGGAAGCCCATAATGTAATGGATGGTTTGGAGTTTGTAAAATGTGTGCAGGATAGTTTTTTGCAGCAATACAGAGGAACCAACTAGAGAAGGGGCAGTGTTGGATCTCCTGTTAGGGAATGAAATAGGTCAGGTGTTGGACGTATGTGTTGTGGAGCACTTCGGGTCCAGTGATCACAATGCCATTAGTTTCAATATAATTATGGAGAAGGTTAGGACTGCACCCAGGGTTGAGATTTTTGATTGGAGAAAGGCTAACTTTGAGGAGATGCAAAAGGATTTAGAAGGAATGGATTGGGACAACTTGTTTTATGGGAAGGATGTAATAGAGAAATGGAGGTCACTTAAGGGTGAAATTATGAGGGTACAGAATCTTTATGTTCCTGTTAGGTTGAAAGGAAAGGTTAAAGGTTTGAAAGCACCATGGTTTTCAAGGGATATTAGAAATTTGGTTCGGAAAAAGAGGGATGTCTACAATAGATATAGGCAGCATGGAGTAAAGGAATTGCTCGAGGAATATAAAGAATATAAAAGGAATCTTAAGAAAGAGATTAGAAAAGCTAAAAGAAGATACGAGGTTGGTTTGGCAAATAAAGTGAAAGTAAATCCAAAAGGTTTCTACAGTTATATTAAAAGCAAGAGGAGAGTGAGGGATAAAATCGGCCCCTTAGAGAATCAGAGTGGTCAGCTATGTGTGGAGCTGAGGGAAATGGGAGAGTTCCCTGAAGGTGGAGTCTCATGTAGATAGGGTGGTGAAGAAGGCTTTTGGAACGCTGGCCTTTATAAATCAGAGCATTGAGTACAGAAGTTGGGATGTAATGTTAAAATTGTACAAGGAATTGGTAAGGCCAAATTTGGAGTATTGTGTACAGTTCTGGTCACCGAATTATAGGAAAGATGTTAACAAAATAGAGTACAGAGAAGGTTTACTAGAATGTTACCTGGGTTTCAGCACCTAATTTACAGGGAAAGTTTGAACAGGTTAGGTCTTTATTCTTTGGAGTGTAGAGGGTTGAGGAAGGAATTGATAGAGGTATTTAAAATTATGAGGGGGATAGATAGAGTTGATTTGGATAGGCTTTTTCCATTGAGAGTAGGGGAGATTCAAAAAAGAGGACATGAGTTGAGAGTTAGGGGGCAAAAGTTTAGGGGTAACACGAGGGGGAATTTCTTTACTCAGCGAGTTGCAGCTGTGTGGAAGTAGAAGTTGTAGAGGCAGGTTTGATATTGTCATTTAAAGTAAAATTGGATAGGTATGTGGACAGGAAAGGAATGGGGGATTATTGTCTGAGTGCAGGTCGGTGGGACTAGGTGAGAGTAAGTGTTCGGCATGGACTAGAAGGGCTGAGATGGCCTGTAATTTTTATATGGTTAATGGACCAGTTCTGAATTCTTCAATGGTTTCAAATTATTTACCATGGATATTGAACCACTCAGCTAAACCATGTGCAACCTATTTTCTTTAATAATCATGGACAACACCTCTGACACAGTCAGATGATTGGGGAAGCTTGTTTGTTGCCATGTTGTATACAAGTTGAAATCCAAAGTGAAACGGAAAGTAAAGAAGAGGAGCTGCAGATGTGAGATCACATTGCTTACTGCTAGAAACACTGAACAGGTTGGGCAGCATCTGTGGAGAGTCTTATCAATTTCAGTTCACATCACTGAATGTGTTCCTTTCTCCACAGACGATGCCCTGTCTGCTGAGTTCTTCCATTGGTGTTTGTTCCAATAACAAATGAAACAGATGGTCTGAGCTGTGACTATGATCTGAATCACTGCAGCTGCTGATGTAAAGGTCTGTATTTATCACACCAACCAGGCATTATTTTGGAGACCCTCTCATTAGAGACTCTCAAACATAAAGTACATCACATTTTAATACCCTTAAGATGAAAGCTAACAGCAAGTACAATTTCAATACTTACAATGACATTGTTTATTTCAATATTTTGGGGACACCTCTGAACATTCAAACACCTTTGCTGGGTTAAAGTAATTCACACAGATGGTCTAAAAGCATCTGGCGACAGAGATCCCAGACACACATCAATGCTGTCAGAGATGACTCTGAGTACACAAATATCCCAACTATTGATGTCCTATGTCTGTGACCACGTTTGACATGCTAAGTGACAATATCTATCTGATCTGCTAACTTGAACTCAAGTCACAATGCTGCAAATAACTTAGCAGTGTGGCCTGGATTGATGTAGGCCCATTAACATTGCATTGTTGTCTTATGTTGCATACAAGAACATCTCATGGTCACTTTATTTTGCAAACCTTATCTCTTAGCAGCCAGCCCCATGTTGTGGATCAGCAGCTGTTTGAAAAGCTGTACTTTGTGCTTCAAACTGATTTACAAAACTGAAGACTAGTTCTTGTTTGAATTATATTCACATACATAACTCCAGAGTATTCCCTAAAAGGCTGTAAACACCGGCACTGAAATGGGACCACAATAGCTAACACATATTGCTAGTAAAAGCTAAAGTAGTCGGATTCCTCAATTGTTTAGAAAAAAGCACAGAAAAAGTGGGTCAATGTAGCTGTGGGCAGAAAACCAGGACCACATTCCCACACCACAATGCTTCACCTAATCCTGCCTCCTGTAAGTCTCCTGCTTCTGGGGCAGGTGCATGGGGTTGTGGTTGTGGAGAGGAAAAGCACCAGTGGGAGGGAGGAAGCAGAAGTCAGTGCCTCACTAATGGTGGGAGGGTCTGGGAAGCAGCCAGGTAAGGGAAAGGAGCTGAGACAGCTCCCAAGTGAAGTGGACACCAGTGTTTGTGAGTTCTTGGACATGATAAGATGCAGCAAAATCAAAAATTGTGCAGGTGCTGAAAATCAGAGAGAAACAGAAGGTGCAGGAAACACTTAACAGGTCAGGCAGCATCTGTGCAGAGAGAAAGAGTTTCTGTTTTAGATCGAAGACCTTCATGAGAATTAGAAAAGAGAAATCAAAGTAATTTAGCATTGCAGATGGTGAGGGAGAGATGGATGGACAGAGGGAATACTTCTGACAGACTCCTGACCTCAAAATCTATCTCATTGTTACTTTGTATCTTATTGCCTGCCTGCACTGCACTTTTCCTGTAAATGTAACTGTTCTGCGTTTTATCATTTTCCCTGTACTACCTCAATGCATGGTGTAATGAAATGATCTGCATAAACCATATGCAAGACAAGTTTTTAAGACATAGGAGCAGAATTGGACCATTCAGCCCATCAAATCTGTTCCATCATTCTATGGAAGTTCTCATGGCTTGTTGATTATTACATTTGATGCCCTGACTAATCAAGAATCCATCAACACAATGATCTGGCCCTTACAGCTGCATGTGAAAATTAATTCTGTGGATTTACTACCCTCTGGATAAATAAATTCTTCCTCATGTCTGTTCTCTAGTCTGAGTCTGTGCCCCTTGGTCCCAGACTCACCCACTATAGGAAACATCATCCTTACATTCACTCTATCCTGGCCTTTCAATATTCGATAGGTTTAAGTGAGAGTTCCCCTTATTCTTTTAAACTCCAGCCTGTACAGGCCGAGAGCCATCAAACACTCCTTATACATTAACCCTTTCATTTCCAGAATCATTCTCTTGAACTTCCTTTAGATCCTCTCCAATGCCAGCAGATTATTTCTCAGATTAGGGGCCCAAAACTGCTCACAATGCTCCAGGTGATGTCTGACCAATGCCATATCAAGCCTCAGCATCACATCTGTACCTTATCTGTACACGTTATCTCAAAATGAATGCTAACATTGCATTTTCCTTCCTTACTACCAACTCAACCCATAAGTTAACATCCAGGGAATCATGCACAAGGTCTTCCAAATCCCTTTGCACCGCTGATTTTTGAATTTAGAATATAGTCTACACCTTTACTTCTTCTACCAAAGACCTTCCCTACAATATATTCCATCTGCCACTCCTTTGCCCATTCTCTCAATCTATCTAAGTCCTTTTGCAGACTCCCTGCTTCCTCAATACTTCCTGCTCCTCCTAGGTTCTTTTTGATGGTTTTAAAAAGCTTCCCTGTCCTCTAATTTCCCACTTATTTTTGCTATATTGTTTGCCTTCTCTTTTCCTTTTATGCTGTTACCCACGGTTGCTTCATTCTCCCTTTAGTATATTTCTTCATAGAGTCAACGAAAGGTACAACACAGAAACAGGCCCTTTGGACCATCTTGTCTATGCTGCAGCAATTAAACTGCTTAGTTCCATCAACTGCGCATGGACCTAGCCACCCTACTCCTACTATACACGCACCTTTTCTTAAAAATTAAGATCAAGCTCGCATGCAGCACTTGCATGGTAGCACAACTCTCTGAGTGAATTGAATTGACTTTATTACATACATGAGGAGTAAAAATATTTACGTTGCATCTCCATCTAAATGAGCAATGTGCAATTTATAGTAATTTACAATAAATAGCATTTACAACAGGACAGTCAATATAAAATAGAAATACAATTGTACAGTGTGAATTAATCAGTCTGATGGCCTGGTGGAAGAAGCTGTTCCAGAACATGTTGGTCCTGGCTTTTATGCTGTGGTACCGTTTCTCAGATGGTAGCAGCTGGAACAGTTTGTGGTTGTGGAGACTCGGGTCCCCAGGGATCCTTTGGGCCCTTTTAACACACCCGTCTTTGTAACACACCAACAGTCTCCGCAGCAGGTATCAAGTTCTCCTAGAAAATGGCCTTTCATCTCATCACATCCACACTAACCATGGGGCATCCATCTGTGCCAGTGTTTTCCAACATTTTTTAGCCCAATGTCCCCCCAAAGCACTTCCATACTTGCCAATGCCCTACTGAAGCACCTTCATACTTGACAACATTCTTCTTAGGCACAATATACATTCCGGCACTCCTCCATAGTGTAAAGACATGTCTACCAAATGCTACATGAAGACAATTAATCTGCTTTAAATTTTATTTGTCTTTAAACCTAGCTTACACAGTACCCGTGTGCTGTACAGAAGCTTCGATATCAATGTGATCCTTGAGCTTAATGGTTTTTAGCAACAGTTGAAATATCTGGTTCAAGTTGTGACAGCAAAAGCCTTTAAGTCCCCACGTGTAACAATGTCTAAGCGATTTCTGTCTTTTTGTGAGAATGTGGTTCACTGCACTGAAGCCTCTCTCTGTAAGGTAGGAGAGTGGAAATGCAATAAAGGGCAGTTTTGCTCTTCACCAAAGACCAGGAAACTTTGTATGACAGTGTAGCCAATATATTTTCTTCTTCATCATTCTGAATTTTGATCATTTCTCCTTGCAAGCTCTTCTGGCAAAGAAATAGGATAATTTTACCTAGTCCGGAATTTTTAGATCATTCAAATCCTTGAATTGATTCTGAAAATCCTTCTTCAGTGACTGTCGGTGTAAGCAGTGCTGTTGCAAATCACCATCTGTGAAAGAGAGTGCCATACTTTCCAGGGCAACTGTGTGAACATTCTTCTCCCAATGTTTTGCTTATATATTTCCAATTTTGCATTTCTTGGTTGAATTAAATTGAAATTCTATCTCTGCAATTTCATATTTAGAATGTTAATTTTGTCATAAAGATTGGCTAGGTTTGCCACATCTCCATGTAGAAATTCAGTCTTGTTTCTAGGCTCTTGTCGACTTTGAAAAATCATATTCCTAATCAGAATACTTTTATCCTCAATATACATTTTGAGCTTGTCATCAATTGATTCTCCATTGATATTTGCTTTTAACTTTCTACAAAAGGGAATCTCTTCATAAACTTTTCTTTTTTTTGATAAACTATACATATGCCATTAGCAATGCCTTGTCTCACAAAGTTCACTCATCCAATTGTATCCCAAATTCTGCTTTTTTGTAGCTCTGTGCCTAGCAATAACTCTGTACATGATGAACTACAGACTTATTGCTCAGAGGAATTGATCTTAAAATACTTGCATCCATTTTGAGAACAGCAGTGAGCACTTCTGATACAGCAGGCAGTATTAACCTTTCACCAATTGTATGAGATTTTCTGAACTTTGCTATTATTTTGGAAGTGTTATAAGAAGCAGTAAGACCACTATCAAGGTCATTTTAGCTTTCTTGGCAAATGACTCAAGTGTGTAATACTTTTCAAATGCTTCTTTCATCTTCTGGAACTGAGTAACACTATAATTTATGTTAATTTATGCATCCCTAATAATGTCTGTTTGGGTGGTAAGGTTGGATGACATTGCAAGTTTCAGATGCGTTGTGACGATGAGTGCTCACCACCTGCAGAGCTATGGTTCCTCCTGTGTTCCAGTGCCTCACACATTTTTTGGAAATGCCTGCTCTACTAACAGTCGGTCAGGTCTCATGCCTCAAGTTAGGGTACTGCTTGCTACATCCCCAAGAATTTTGAACACCCCCCCCCCCCAATACCTTCTATTTCCCCTGTCACCCTCTTAGAACAGGTAACCACCCCCGTTAGGAATCACTGGCCTAAACCAATCCTACACAAATCCACTTCTATTCTCCCCACATTGATACTAAGGTAGGAGGTGTATGATACTAAGGTAGGAGGTGTATGATACTAAGGTAGGAGGTGTTGTGGATAATGAGGTGGGTTTTCGAAGGTTGCAGGGAGATTTATGCCGGTTAGAAGAATGGGCTGAACGTTGGCAGATGGAGTTTAATGCTGAGAAGTGTGAGGTTCTACATTTTGGCAGGAATAATCCAAATAGAACATACAGGGTAAATGGTAGGGCATTAAGGAATGCAGAGGAACAGAGAGATCTAGGAATAACAGTGCATAGTTCCCTGAAGGTGGAGTCTCATGTAGATAGGGTGGTGAAGAAGGCTTTTGGAATGCTGGCCTTTATAAATCAAAGCATTGAGTACAGAAGTTGGAATGTAATGTTAAAATTGTACAAGGCATTGGTAAGGCCAAATTTAGAATATTGTGTGCAGTTCTGGTCACCGAATTATAGGAAAGATATCAATAAATTAGAGAGAGTGCAGAGACGATTTACTAGGATGTTACCTGGGTTTCAGCACTTAAGTTACAGAGAAAGGTTGAACAAGTTAGGTCTCTATTCATTGGAGCATAGAAGGTTGAGGGGGGATTTGATCGAGGTATTTAAAATTTTGAGAGGGATAGATAGAGTTGACGTGAATAGGCTGTTTCCATTGAGAGTAGGGGAGATTCAAACGAGAGGACATGATTTGAGAGTTAGGGGGCAGAAGTTTAAGGGAAACACGAGGGGGTATTTCTTTACTCAGAGAGTGATAGCTGTGTGGAATGAGCTTCCTGTAGAAGTAGTAGAGGCCAGTTCAGTTGTGTCATTTAAGGTAAAATTGGATAGGTATATGGACAGGAAAGGAGTGGAGGGTTATGGGCTGAGTGCGGGTAGGTGGGACTAGGTGAGATTAAGAGTTCGGGACAGACTAGGAGGGCCGAGATGGCCTTTTTCCGTGCTGTGATTGTTATATGGTTATTGCCAACAACATCCAACAAATTCTCCACTCATCTACACATCAATGACAATTTACAGTAGCCAGTTAGCATACCAGCCTACAAGTCTTTGGGATGTGGGAGGAATCTGCAACACTTGCGGGGAACCCACCCAGGGAGGATTTACATACTCCACACAGACAGAACCCAGAGTCAGGTTTGACAACATCAGAGGTTAGGATTGGAGTTAAAGTGCATGGAAAAAAGGCCCTTCAGCCCAACTGGCCCATGTTAACCATAAACCTCATCTAAGCAAGTCTCATATGCTGGTGTTCAGCCAAAAACCTTCTAAACCATGGATGGCCAACCTGTGGCACATTGGATTATTAGAAGTGGCACATTGCACCCCAATGATAATAATAAAAATGTAAGCCTTCTCATGCAAAAAGTATTAACCAAAAACCAATTTGTAGAAAAAAAAATCTGTAACAGGAATTCAAGTAGCTTAGACCTAGAAATGGGTTTTACTGAGAATAAATCTAAAACTTTGCAATTATTTTTAGCGATTTTATTTTTTCGTGCTCATCTTTTGGCAAATTTTATCTTCTTTCACATTAATTCACATTTTGAGTTCAAGAGTAGAGAGATCATGCTGCAACTCTACAAGTCTCTGGTGAGACCGCACTTATTGTGTTATTGAGTATTGTGTTCAATTCTGGTCACCTCATTATAGGAAGGATGTGGAAGCTATGGAGAGGGTGCAGAGGAGATTTTGCCTGGAGAACAAGTCATATAAAGCAAGGTTAGCAGAGCTGGGACTTTTCTCTTTGGAGCATAGAAGAATGAGAGGGGACTTGTTAGAGGTCTACAAGATTATGAGAGGCATAGATAGGGTGGATAGTCAGTACCTGTTTCCCAGAGCACCAATAGCATATGCAGAGGGCATATGCACAAAATTAAGGGAGGGAAGTTCAGGGGAGACATCAGGGGTAAGTTTTTTTTACACAGAGGGTTGTGAGTGCCTGGAATGACTTGCCAGGGATGGTGGTGGATGCTAAAACATTAGGGGTATTCAAGAGCCTCTTGGACAGCCACATGGATAAAAGAAAAATGGAGGGTTATTGGGTAGTGTGGGTTTAGTACTTTTTTAAGGATTATATGGGTCAGCACAACATGGAGGGCTGAAGGGCCTGTACTGTGCTGTAGTGTTCTATGGTTCTAATCTGTTTTCAATTTTTAAAAATGTTCAATGAGTCCTTTGTCCTTTGTGAACATCTGCAGTTTTGTACTTTTTTGAAAATTAAGCCTTGTTTTTACACAGAAACATAGAAAATAGGTGCAGGAGTAGGCCATTTGGCCCTTTGAGCCTGCACCGCCATTCAGTATGATCATGGCTGATCATCCAACTCAGAACCCTGTACCTGCTTTCTCTCCATACCCTCTGATCCTTTTAGTCACAAGGGCCATATCTAACTTCCTCTTAAATATAGCCAATGAACCAGCCTCAACTGTTTCCTGTGGCAGAGAATTCCACAGATTCACCACTCTGAAGAAGTTTTTCCTCATCTCGGTCCTAAAAGGCTACCCCTTTATCCTTAAACTATGACCCCTCATTCTGGACTTCCCCAACATCGGAAACATCTTCCTGCATCTAGCCTGTCTAATCCCTTTAGAATTTTATACGTTTCAATAAGATTCCCCCCTCAATCTTCTAAATTCCAGTGAGTATAAGCCTAGTCAATCCAGTCTTTCTTCATATCAAAGTCCTGCCATCCCAGGAATCAATCTGGTGAACCTTCTCTGTACTCCCTTCTATGACAAGAATGTCTTTCCTCAGATTAGGGGACCAAAACTGCACACAATATTCTAGGTGCGGTCTCATCAAGGCCTTGTACAACTGCAGTAGAACCTCCCTGCTCCTGTACTCAAAACATTTTGCTATGAATGCCAACATATCATTTGCCCTTTTCACTGCCTGCTGTACCTGCATGCCCACCTTCAATGACTGGTGTACAATGAGACCCAGGTCTCGTTGCATCTCCCCTTTTCCTAATCGGCCACCATTCAGATAATAATCTGTTTTCCTGTTCTTGCAACCAAAGTGGATAACCTCACATTTATCCACATTAAATTGCACCTGCCATGAATTTGCCCACTCACCTAACCTATCCAAGTCACCCTGCATCCTCTTAGCATCCTCCTCACAGCTAACACCGCCGCCCAACTTCATGTGATCCGCAAACTTGGAGATGCTGCATTTAATTCCCTCGTCTAAATTATTAATATATATTGTAAACAACTGGGGTCCCAGCACTGAACCTTGCGGTACCCCATTAGTCACTGCCTGCCATTCTGAAAAGGTGCCATTTACTCCCACTCTTTGCTTTCTGTCTGCCAACCAGTTCTCTATTCACATCAATACCATACCCCCAGTACTGTGTGCTTTAAGTTTGCACACTAATATCCTGTGTGGGACCTTGTCAAAAGCCTTTTGAAAATCTAAATATACCACATCCACTGGCTCTCCCCTATCCACTCTACCAGTTACATCTTCAAAAAATTCTATAAGATTTGTCAGACATGATTTTCCTTTCACAAATCCATGCTGACTTTGTCCGAAGATTTCACCTCTTTCCAAATGTGCTGTTATCACATCTTTGATAACCGACTCTAGCATTTTCCCCACCACCGATGTCAGACTATAATTCCCCGGTTTCTCTCTCCCTCCTTTTTTAAAAAGTGGGGTTACATTAGCCACCCTCCAATCCTCAGGAACTAATCCAGAATCTAAGGAGTTTTGAAAAAATATCACTAATGCATCCACTATTTCTTGGGCTACTTCCTTAAGCACTCTGGGATGCAGACCATCTGGCCCTGGGGATTTTTCTGCCTTTAATCCTTTAACACCACTTCCCTTCTAACATGTATTTCCCTCAGTTCCTCCATCTCACTAGACCCTCGGTCCCTTACTATTTCTGGAAGATTATTTATGTCCTCCTTAGTGAAGACAGAACCAAAGTAGTTATTCAATTGGTCTGCCATGTCTTTGTTCCCTATGATCAATTCACCTGTTTCTGGACCTACATTTGTCTTGACCGATCTTTTTCTTTTCACGTATCTATAAAAGCTTTTACAGTCAGTTTTTATGTTTACATTCAGTTACCCATCACAGTGCAAAAGAAAATGATCAAAAGAAAAGCAGAAAGTGATAGTAAGCATGAATTCAATGAACAGTGGGGAAATGAGTTCTGATTTATAACGGGTCCATCAGGAAGACAGTTGTCCATTGTTTATGAAAACACTTTCTCACATGATAGAAAGCATGATCTTAATATATCGCTATAAAACACAACATCAGACTGAAATAGAAGGAAAACTGAAGATAGTGCTTGGGTCTGAGTTACGGAAAGAATATGTGATTAAGAAAAAGGAAGAAATCTAAAGACGACAAAATATATTTGTTAAAAGTCTCATTAAGGTAAGTAATATTTATCTAGCTTTTATATCATGTATAAATGCTAAATATATAATACTAACATATACATAATTAACATAATTAAAATATTAACATATTTTACAAGAATTGAATGTGGGTACAAGAGTTGTATGGCGCATCTGAACTCGTGTGAAAAAATTGACGCACGGGATGTGAAAGGTTGACTACCCCTGTTCTAAACCATTCTAGTCTAGATATCTGTCCAACAGTTTTTTTTAATCTTCTTATCGTACCTGCCCCAACACTTCCTCTGGCAGATCATTCCACATACAAACCACAGTGGCTAGCATGACACTCTTACAACTTGGAGCTTCAAAGTTCGGAATTCAATCCCTTCATCCTCTTTAAAGCGTCTCTGTATGTCTGCCCTTTGGAATGTGTGAGCTGCCTCCGCTTTCCTCCCACAGTCCAAAGGGTAGGTTGATTGCTCATTATAAATTGTCCCGTGATTAGGCTAGGGTTAAAATTGGCACTTTCGAGAGCTGCTGGGAATTGCAGCTTGAAGGGCTGGAAGGGCCCACTCCACATTGTCTTAAAATAAAAAATAAATACCACTATTGTGAACTAAAAGTTGCCTTCCAGTACCTACTAAATCTTCCCCTTGCACCTTAAACCTGTGCCCTCAATATTTTGATTCTCCAACCCTGTGAAGAAGATTCAGTTAATTCATCCTATCTGTGCACAATATGGTTTTCCACAGCAACTTCCATACCAGGCAATGATTCTGCTTGTCAGTGCTCTGCCCAGTCTGTGCCCTGTGCCCAAAAGTAGGCAGCTTGGTAGTGTGGCACTTAGCATTGTACCATTAAAGAGCCAGCAACCCAAGTTCAATGCCATTGCTGCCTGTGACAAGTAGGTTTCCTCCAGCTCCTCTGCTTTCTTCCCACATTCCAAAGTCATACCAGCTAGTGGGTTCAGTGGTCACAGGGGTGTAATAGGGCAGCACTGACTCATTGAGATGGAAGGACCTGTTACTGTACATTAAGAAAATATATACAATTTAAAAAATGTGAGTGTGGGATAACTTACTTACTAGAAACCTGTTCAAGTTTACTAGCGCTGCCTTGACACATCATAAATAGTATGTATCACTTTTTAGCCATATGTTCTTGCTTCAGATACTCAGGTTACACCACGTTGAAGTTAATTATCCCAACTTTGTATTTTAGTTGACTGAAGGCACAAGCGAGACTGCAAATGCTGCAAATTTGATAAACCTCTATCAAATCTCCCCTCAACCTTCTATATTCCATGGAATAAAGTCCTAACCTATTCAACGTTCTTCTCATCTTCAAATTTGCTGATCCAAGTTACCACATTATAGTTCTATTTAATATCAGAGAATGTATACAATATACAACCTGAAATTCTTGTTCTTCACAGACATCCATGAAAATAGAAGAATGCCCCAAAGAATGAATGACAGTAAAAATGGTAGAACCCCAAAGCCGCCCCTATATCCTCCCCCAAGCATAAGCAGCAACAAAGTTACAACCCTTCCCCTCCCCCACTTACTGCAGCAAAAAAAGCATCGGCACCGTCTACCCACCAAGCATGCAATAGCAAAGCTTCCAAGAAAGACAACGATCTGCAGTATTACAAAAACTAATCACTCCCTCACCAATTCAACACGCCACCGGCTCTCCCTTTCCTTAATAAAGGTTGATATAGATGAGAAGCAACAACAGACCCACCACTGACCCCTGAGGCATGCCATTAGTCACAGGCCTCCAGTCAGGGTGGTAACCATCCACTCTCTAGTTTATCCTGTAAACCAATGTCTAATGCAATTTACTACTTCATCTTGAATACCAGATGACTGAGCCTTCTTGACCAGCCTCCCATGTGGCACCTTGTGAAGTGCCTTACTAGAGTCCATGTAGACAACATCCATTGCCTTGCCTTCCTGGTAACTTCCTTGAAAAAAACAAAAGATTGGTTTACCATGATTTACCTTGCACATATCCATGCTGACTATCCTAATCAGTCCATGTCTATCCAAATACCAACGTATCCGATGTCTTAGAATACCTTCCAATAACTTTTCCACATCTGATGTCAAATTCACCAGCTTCTGATTTCCTGGATTCTGTTTAGAGCCTTTCTAAAACAGTACAACAATATTGGCTATCCTCCAGTCCTCTGGTAACACCCCTTTGCTAAGGATGTTTCAAACATCTCTGCTAGGGCCTCTATAATTTGTGCACTATCCTCGCATAGTGTCTGAAGGAACACCTTGTCAGGCCCTGGGGAATTTTCCAACCTAATTTGTCTCAAGACAGCAAACATCACCTCCTCTGTACTCTGCATAGGATCCATAAGCTTTGCTGCTGCATTTCCTCATGTAGACTCTGTGTCCATCTTCCAAGTAAATACAGATGCCAAAAATCCCTTTAAGATCATCCCCTTCTCTTTTGGTACCCCGCACAGAAGACTAGCCTGATCTTCCAGAGGACACGTTTTGTCCTTTGCTATCATTTTGCCCTTGATACATATATCGAGCCCTTAGGATTCTCCTTCACTTTGTCTGCTAGAGCAATCTCATGTTTTCTTTTAGCCCTCCTGATTTCCTTCTTAAGTGTTTTCTTGCATTTCTTATATTCGTCAAGTACCTTATTTGTTCCTGCCTGCCTATACCTGCTATGCATCTCCTTTTTTTTAACTAGGGCCTCAATATGTCTTGAAAACCAAGGTTCCCTAAACTTGCTATCATTGCCTTTTATTCTGACAGGAACATATAGACTCTGCACTCTCAAAATTTCACTTCTGAAGCCTTCCCACATACCAAACACACATTTGCCATAAAACAACCAATACCAATCCACACTTGCCCTTCTGATAGCATCAGAACTGGCCTTTCTCCATTTTAGAATCTCTACTTGAGGACCAGACAAATCCTTTTCCATAATTACCTTGAAACAAGGTGCAAAGTGTTCTCCTACAGAAACATCTGTCACCTACTGTCTCATTCCCCAATAGGAGATCTAGTTTGGACTTATATACACTGTTAAGGAAACTTTCCTAAACACATTTGACAGACTCTTTCCCATCCAGCTCTTTTACAGTATGGGAGTCCCAGTCAATATGTGGAATATTAAGATCACAACCTTATGTTTCTTGCAACAGTCTGCAGTCTCTGTACAACTCTGATCCTCTAAATCCTATAGACTTTTGTGTGGTAGGTAATATATTCCCATTTTCTTATTCCTCAGTTCTACCCATAAAGCTTCACTGGACAGTCTTTACAATCTGTCATGACTGAGCACTGCTGTGACATTTTGCCTGACTAGTAATACCACCACTGCCCCTTTAATCCCTCCCACTCTGTTATGTCTAAGACAACGAAACCCAACAACTTTGAGCTGCTAGTCCTTCCCCTCCTCCAACCAAATCTCACTAATGGCTACAACGTCATAATTCCATGTGCTGATCCACGTGCTAAGCTTATCCATCTTTCTGACAATACTCCTTGCATTGAACTATATACAGCTCAGACCATAAGACCTCTGTGATTCCTGACCTTGTATGTAGACGTAACAGCATCTTTCTCCACAACCACTCCACTATTTGTTCTGGAACTCTGGTTCCCATCTCACTGCTACTCTATTTCAAACCCCACAATGCAGCATTAGCAAACCTTCCCACTAGGGTATTAGTTCCCCCCTCCCCCCCCCCCAACGAGTTCAGGTGCAATCTATTACTTCTATACAGCTCCCACCTTCCCTGGGAAAAAGCCCAATGAGCCAAAGATCTGCAACCTCCCTCCTGCACTAAATCTTTAGTCACATGTAAAACTGTATGACCTTCCTATTTCTGGCCACACCAGCATGTGGCAGGGGTACCAATTTGGAGATCACAACCCTGGAGGTCCTGTCCTTTAACCATAAAACTTTGCAGGACCTCAACATTCTTCCAACCCATGTCATTGCTACATGCCTGGACCACAATCTCTGGCTGCTCACCCTCCCACTTAAGAAAGCTGTGGACACGAATGAAGATGTCCCTGACCCTGGCATCCAGGAGGCAACAAATCATTCAAGAATCTCATTCTCATCCAAAGAACCTCCTTTCTCTTTTACTATTTAGAAAATTCCCTATCACTACAGCTCACCTCCTCTCCCCACTTCTCTCCCGAGCCATAGAGACCTGTTAGCTTTCTTCTGCTAGGTTATCCTCCCCAAAAGTATCCAATATGGTATACCTGCTGTTGAGGAGAATGGTCACAGGGGTACTCTGAACTGACTGCCTTTCTCCTTCCTGGTAGTCACCCTGTGCCCTGCATCTTGGGTGTAAGTACCTTCCTGTATTTCCTGTCTATCAACCAAAGTTCCTAAGGCAGCACCTGCCCGACCCTCGACCACTACCACCTAGAAACACCTGGGAACACCGCCACTTGGAAATCCAAGTCACTCACCATCCTGACTTGGAGACATATCACCGTTCCTTCACTGTTACTGGGTCAAAATCATGGAATTCCCTCCCTAACAGCACTGTGGGTGTACCTACACCTCAGAGACTGCAGTGGTTCAAGAAGGCCACTCATCACCATCTCCTCAAGGGCAACTAGGGTTATGGTGAGTGAAGTTATTCACACTGGTTTATGAGCCTGATGATTGAAGGGAAGTAACTGTTCCTGAGCCTGGTGGTCAGGGATCTAAGGGCTCTCTATTTTCTTCCCATGGTAGGAGCAAGAAAAGCACATGGCCTGGATTGTAGGGGTTCTAAATGATGGATGCTGCTTTCTGTGGCTCTGCTCCTTGCTGATGTGCTCAATGGTGAGCGAGGCTTTTCCTGAGATGGACTGGCCTATATCAGCCACTTAAGGTAAGCTTTTCAGTTTTTAAGCACTGGTGTTTCTATATCAGGCAGTGATGCAACCAGTCAGGATACAATAAGTACTCCTGTTTGAGTACTGTTGGGGGGGGTACAGCCTACATGGGGGGAAGCAACAGTGGCCGTACCTCTGGCACAGAGTCCGGACCTATAGCTCAGAAGGGTAGGGAAAGGAAGAGGAAGGCAGGAAAAGGAAGGGGACTCAATAGTTGGGGGTCAGATAGACGATTCTGTGCACGCAATCAGGAGACCCGGATGGTAGTTTGACTCCCTGGTGTCAGGATGTTTCTGATCACTTCCAAGATATCCTGAAGTGGGAGGGTGAGGAGCCAGAGGTCGTGGTACATATAGATACGAATGACATAGGTAGGAAAAGGGAAGAGGTCCTGAAAGGAGAATATAGGGAGTTAGGAAGACAGTTGAGAAGAAAGACTGCAAAGGTAGTAATCTCGGGATTACTGCCTATGCCACGCGACAGTGAGAGTAGGAATTGAATGAGGTAGAGGATAAGTGCATGGCTGAGGGATTGGAACAGGGGGCAGGGATTCAAGTTTCTGGATCTTTGGGTCCTCTTTTGGTGCAGGCGTGACCTGTACAAAAAGGACAGGTTACACTTGAATCCTAGGGGGACCAAAATCCTGGCGGGAAGGTTTAATAGGGCTGTTAGGGAGTGTTTAAACTAATTTGGTGGGGGATGGGAACCGGAATGATGGAGCAGAGGAGAGTGAAAACAGAAAAAGATCTAAAGTAGTGAGCAATAAGGATGTCAGGAAGGACAGGCAGGTGATGGAGCAAATTTGCAGCCATTGGGATGAGTTGCAGTGCAATAAAGTTGCAGTGCAATCAATGCAAAAAATACCAAATACTGGACTTAAGGTGTTAAACTTAAATGCACACAGCATAAGGAATAAGGTGGATGATCTAGTTTTACAGTTACAGATTGGCAGGTATGAAATTGTGGCCATCACTGAGACGTGGTTAAAGGATGCATGTCTCTGAGAGTTGAACATCCAAGGATACATGGTGTATCGGAAGGATAGGCAGGTAGGTAGACGGGGATGGTGTAGCTTTAATGGTAAGAAATAATATTTAATCATTAGAAAGAGTTGACATAGGATTGGAAGGTACAGATTCGTTATGGGTTGAGCTAAGAAATCACAGGGGTAAAAAGGACCCTGATGGCAGTTATCTACAGGACTCCAAACAGCTGCAGTGATGTGGACTACAAATTACAAGAGGAAATAGAAAAGGCTTGCCAAAAGGGCAGTGTTATGATAATTGTAAGGAATTTTAACATGTGAGTGGATTGGGAAAATCAGGTCGGTATTGGATCTCAAGAGAGAGAATTGGTAGAATGTCTATAAGATGGTTTTTTAGAACAGCTTGTTGTTGAGCCCACTAGGGGATCGGCTGTACTTGATTGGGTATTGTGTAATGAACCAGCGGTGATTAGAGAGATGGAGAGATTAGGAGGCAGTGATCATAAAATGACTGAGTTCACTGTGAAATTTGAGAAAGTGAAGCCAAAATCCGATGTGTCGGTATTTCAGTGGAGTAAAGGAAATTACAGTGGCATGAGAGAGGAACTGGCCAAGGCTGACTGGAGAGGGACTCTAGTGGGAAGGACACCAGAGCAGCAGTGGCTGGAGTTTATGCGAGAAGCGAAGAAGGTTCAAGACAGATATATTCCAAAGAAGAAGAAATTTTCGAATGCAAGAAGGATGCAACCATGGCTGACAAGAGAAGTCAAAGCCAAAGTAAAAGCAAAGCAGAGGGCATACAAGGAAGCAAAAATTAGAGGGAAGACAGAGGATTGGGGAGTTCTTAAAAGCTTACAAAAGGAAACTAAGAAGGTCATTAAGAGGGAAAAGATGAACTATGAAAGGACTCTAGCAAATAATATCAAAGAGGATACTAAAAGCTTTTGCAAATGTATAAAGAGTAACAGACAGGTGAGAGTAGATATAGGACCAATAGAAAATGATGCTGGAGAAATTGTAATGGGAGATAAGGAGATGGTGGAGGAACTGAATGAGTATTTTGCATCAGACTTCACTGAGGAAGACATCAGCAATACACTGGACATTCAAGGGTGTCAGGGAAGAGAAATATATGCAGTCACAATTATGACAGAGGAAGTACTCAGGAAGCTGAATAGTCTAAGAGCATATAAACCTCTTGGACCAGATGGAATGCACCCACATGTTCTGAAGGAAGTAGCAGTGAAGATTGTGGAGGCATTAGCAATGATATTTCAGATGTCGATAGATTCTGGCCTGGTTCCGGAGGACTGGAAGATTGCAATTGTCACTCTGCTATTTAAGGGGGCAAGGAAGCAAAAAGGAAATTATAGACCTGTTAGCTTGACATCGGTGGTTGGGAAGTTGTTGCAGTCGATTGTCAAGGATAAGGTTATGGAGTACCTGGAGGCATATGACAAGATACGCAGAACTCAGCATGGTTTCCTTAAAAGAAAATCCTGCCTGGCAAATCTAGTGCAATTTTTTGAGGAAATTACAAGTAGGCTAGACAAGGGAGATGCAGTGGATGTTGTGTATCTGGATTTTCAGAAGGCCTTTGACGAGATGCCACACATGAGGCTGCTAAACAAGATAGGAGCCCATGGAATTGTGGGAAAGTTACATACATGGATAGAGCATTGGTTGATTGGCAGGAAACAGAGTGGGAATAAAGGGATCCCATTCTGGTTGGCTGCCGCTTACCAGTGGTGTTCCACAGGGGTCTGTGTTGGGGCCGCTTCTTCTTACATTGTATATCAACTAATTGGATTGTGGAATAGATGGCTTTGCTGATGATACAAAGATAGGTGGACTGGCCAGTAGTGTTGAGGAAACAGAGTCCACAGAGACATTTGGATAGACTGGGGGAATGGGCAAAGAAGTGAAATGAATTACAATGTCGGAAAGTATACGGTCATGCACTTTGGTAGAAGAAATAAACGGGCAGACTATTATTTAAATGGGGAGAGAATTCAAAGTTCTGAGATGCAACAGGACTTGGGAATCCTTGTGCAGGATACCCTTAAGGTTAACCTTCAGGTTGAGTCGGTGATGAAGAAGGCGGATGCAATGTTGGCATTCATTTCTAGAGGAATAGAGTATAGGAGCAGAGATGTGATGTTGAGGCACTATCAGATCTCACTTGGAATACTGTGTGCAGTTTTGGGATCCTTATTTAAGAAAGGATGTGCTGACATTGGAGAGGTTTCAGAGAAGATTCACTAGAAGGATTCCGGGAATGAGAGGGTTAACATATGAGGAACGTTTGATAGCTATTGGACTGCACTCCTTGGAGTTCAGAAGAATGACGGGGGACCTCATAGAAACATATCGAATGTTGAAAGGCATGGACAGAGTGGATGTGGCAAGGTTGTTTCCCATGGTGGGGGAGTCTAGTACAAGAGGATATGACTTGAGGATTGCAGGGCGCCCATTCAGAACAGAGATGCAAAAAAATTTTTTTAGAGAGAGGGTGGTAAATTTATGGAATTTGTTGCCACGGGTGACAGTGGAGGTGTATTTAAGGCAGAGATTGATAGGTATCTGAATAGTCAGGGCATCAAAGGTTATGTTGAGAAGGCGTGGGAATGGGACTAAAGGGGAGATTGGATCAACTCATGATGAAATGGCGGAGCAGACTCAATGGGCCAAATGGCCATCTTCTGCTCCTTTGTCTTATGGTCTTATGGATACTCTACACCGTATCTGTAGAAGTTTGTCGAAATTTTAGATGACAGGCTGAATCTATGCAAACTTCTGTGTAAAGCATTGAGGAGAAGGGGATGAAGCTATAGCTGGTCATTGATGGGTGGATCTAGCTGCTGAAGGGTGTGATAGGCAGCTGAGGGAAGAGTAGAGTGGGAATTATGTAAAATTGGAAGGTGAAAGATGAAAGAGGCAAAGCGCTGTCCTCTGCCTATCACCCCCTCACCTGGATCAACTATCACCTGCCAGCTCTTGCTCCACCCCTCCCTCCCCCCCCCCATCTATCTCCCCTTTTCCGTTCCAGCCCTGATAAAGGGTTAACCCATTGATTTTCCTCCACTGGTGCTGCCTGACTTGCTGAGTTCCTCAAATGTTTTGTGTGTTGATTTGTACTTCCGTTGTAATTTTTATAGGATGTTGCATGTTATTATAATTGTAGAGGGAAATGGTAAAACACAAAAAATGCACAGTTTGACTGCTGTTAAATTTCTATCCCCTTGACAGTATAACACTTAACATCAGCAAGCTGATAAGAATCACTTCACCCACTGATCCACCTTGGCAGCATTGAGATGGTTGCTGCACTGTCAATTGCCACACATTGCCCATTCATACCTCACCTGCATTTCCACTGAAAATCAAAAGCTCTGTGGGAGCTGAGAGAATTGATCATTCCCTTTTCAATGCCTTGATGTCTGTGATGTTCATATTTGAGGTTTCAGGAGTGTATCTCTCTCTGCCAGGGAGTTGTAGAATTACAATGAAGTCCCTCTGCCTGGAACTCCTCAGGGACTATCTCCACCACCTGCCCTCCTGTATTGTTGCAGAGGGATGAACGTAGTGCAGTTATTAACATATTCCTTCCAAATTAGTTCTGTGCTTCCTGCTTCATATCCTGTGGGATTAGTATATTTCTTCCATTTTATTATCGGCTCACAGCCAGAGCGACACAACACAATAGATTTCAAGGGTTCACCATAGTTCTGGCAGAAGTGAACGGTGGAACAATGTTTTGGCCTTCAATCCAAATCCTACATTAAGGAACACAAAAAAGCAACACACATTTTTTAATAGGAAATGTATCCCTCAAATGACAATTTATTTCAATTTGCTTTTGACATGCTTTTTCCAGGAGAAATGCTTCACGCATTCATTATGAATGTTCTCACTGCTAGTTTGTGAAGGGACACTGTGAGAATGACAAAGGATCTGGATGTCTTAATTGCTATCAGTGAGATGTATTAAGCCATTGTACCAGATTGTCAAGACAGTTACAACAAACTCGAGAGCAGAACAACGTGTAGAGTTTATGTTCTAGATAGGCACTCTTTCTGCAAGTAATCTGAGGACGCACACAAAATGCCAAAGGAATACAGCAGGTCAGATAGCATCCATGGAGAGAAATAAACACTCCACTCTTCGGGTCAAGTCACTCAATCAGGACAGCAAAGGAAGAGGGAAGAAGCCAGAATAAGAAGGTGAGGGAAGGGAAAGGGAGAGCCTTTGGTGGTGATTCTGTGAGATTCATTGCCATAAACAGCTGTAAAAGCCAAGTCTTCAAAGCAGGATTTGATAGGTTCTTCATTAGTAAGTGTTAAAGGTTGTAGGGAGAAGGTAGGAAAATGGGATTGAGAAGGAAAATAAATTAGCCGTGATTGAATGGTCTCACAATGCACAATAGCCTCATGGTCTTTAGGAGCTGAGCTGACAAGCATAGTGTAGTGCAATGGGAGTTCACTGGAGATGAACCTTTCTCTTCCCAGTTCGACAATGTCCAACCCACTCACCCTGTGGTGACCCAGGCAGCAATGAGTTGGTGCTCACCTTACAAGCGGGTACACCTTACAAGTTTGGGCTGGAGAGCTGTCTACATGATTATCTGCTTATTTGTTCAATTTATTGAGCTAGGGGAATCAGATCAATAGAAGACCCTTGATAACTAGAATGTACATTACAGTTCTGGGAGAGCTCTTTGGTAAGTGCCCTGAACTGCCCTTCTGATTGAGGTGACACTTCACCTGCAAGTTTGTTGGGATCTCCCACTGTATCCGATGCTCACAATGTGTCCTCATCAACATCGGTGAGACTTAACACAGACTGGGGCACTGCTTTATCAAGTACTATCTCTCCACCTACCTGTGACCAGCCATTTTAATTCCTCTCCCCATTCCCACACTGACAATGTCTACCCATGGCTTCCTCTTCTGCCAAGATGTGGCTAAACACAGATTAGCAGAATGGTATCTTACCACCCACCTTGGTACTCTCCAACCTGATGGCATCAACATTGATTCCTCTAATTTCTGGTAACCATTCCCCCCTGTCCTTTGCTTTGTATCCCCTTATCCTGATGGCCCCATCATCCATCTCTTTCCCCTCACTCATCCTCTCCAACTGCCTATCACCTACACCTTCCTCCCTCTTGTACGCCTCCTCATTTTTTTCCCTTTATTCCATGGTCTACTGTCCTTTCTTATCAGATCGTATCTTCAGTTCTTCTTTGTCACCTCCCAACTTCTGACATCACTCCCACTCACCCCCTTCCCTCATCTTCCTTTCAACTTGCCTTCCGTCTGGATCCATCATCTTCTGTCTACTCTTGCTTCACCCCTTCACTCCTCCTCTTTATACTCAATATCTCTCCTCTTCCTTTCCAGACCTGATGAAAAAGAATTCTCAAATATATATTGAAACATCAAGAAATACAGTGAAATGTGTTGTTTTGCATCAAATCCAAATAGCGAGGATTGTGCTGGGCAGCCCACAAGTTACCATGCTTCTGATGACAGCACAGCACGCCCACAACTCACTGATGCTAACCGTATGTCTTTGGAATGTGGGAGGAAACTGGAAACTCAGGCACAGGGATAATGAACAAACTCTATAGCAGTTGTGCGGGAATTGAACCTTGATCAGTGATCACAGATGCAATAAAGCGATACTCTAACTGCTAAACTACCACAACACTTGACACTTAGAGAAATCAGAAGGTCTCAGATTGAAACATCAACTAACCATTTCCCTCAGAGATGCTGCCTGGTTCATTGAGTTCCTCCAGCAACTTTGTGTGTTGCTGTGAGGAGATTGCTGCAATGAATTGTCCTCATAGACATCCTTGCACAACCATTGAAATCAGGCGTGGCTCCTCTCTTGAAGGTAACCATATCCTGGAATCCTCCTGGTATATCCTGCTCTTATGCAAATTTGTACTAGAGTTACTGCAGGAACACATCAGCAAGGTTTCTGTTTTTTGCAGAGGCTTTATTGTCCTTCATGTGTTCCTTGGTCCTTTCGATCTCCCTAGTCGAGGTCACTCTGATACTGCAGCAAACAGCACCATGTGGAACAAAGTCAAGAGTAAACACAAAGTTTTTCCAAATGCTGGAAACCTTGAGCAAGTAAACTATAAACATACACAAAATGCTTGACAAAAAAAAAGCAAATTTTTAATCTTTAAGCCTGGCTTTGAGGCTCCAATGCACAAAGGATTGTAGACATAGCCATCTCCATCATGTGGACATCCTCCCTACTGTCTTCCAGAGACAGTGTTTCCAGAAGGCGTCGTAGGCCACTAGGGACCCTTACCTTCTGGGGAGTGCCTTCTTATTGTTATTACCAATAAGGAGGGGGTAATGGAGGGTGAAGATCAACAGTTAGTTTAGGTATAGTTTCTCCACTTCCGTCATCAGATTTCTGAACAATCCATGAAACCATGAGTGCTACCTCATTATTCCTTTTTGTGCACTATTTATTTATTATCTAATTTATGTGTTTATACTTTTGCATTGTACTGTGGCCATAAAACAACAAATTTCATGTCAGATAGGTCAGTGATAATAAACTTGATTCTGATTCTACACCCAGACAAAATTCGATAACAAACATCGATAGGAAACCTGCTCACAATAACATTGCCCATTTTCTGACTCCCATTTAGCTCATCTTTTACAGTTTCTGCTTTTCCCCCACACCCGTGCCCCCACATACCCCAGTTTGGTTCCATTCTCCCTTCTTCACTATCTGACCCAAAGATAGTGCTTTTCACGCTCATCTCCTTTCCCATTGCCTCTATCCCAAATCACCTGGAAAATAGTTGTCCTCGCACCAACACTCTTCCCTAACACCTCTATCATCACTCACCTAGCAGACTGAGCTCTCTTTCCCAATCTGTTGCAAAAAAATTCTTGCCCTGATTACTACCTGGTGTTGTCAGGTAGGCAGCGTCAAGAGGATGATATGGGTTCCCCCTACCTGCTGCCACCTTGCGCATTTCCCTCTGGAAAAATAGGAAGGAAGTGACTAGTCAATCTCATTGGCAACATAATAATTTTATGAGGCTGTAAAATGTACTTTCCCCAGGCCAAGACAATTCTGAACATCCCACTACCATCCTCTACACACTATTTATGACAGCTCCAGTAACGGCATACTATTGGATGCTTAGCTATATGCTGTATATCGTTACGTACCCCATAACTGTGTCGCTTACCAGCAAAGATAGAGAGGTCCATTGAAGTCTGATGGTACTATTTTTAATGGTATTTATTGATAAAAATACACAAAAATAATATCAATGCAAACATACAGATAATATACGTCATCAATACTAAATCTAAAAGCGTGGGTATAATAGTAATCAATAAGAAATAGCTCTATCATTGTCTAGGGGATAATGTATTGTCCGATGGAAATATAAAAGTCACTTTAGTTCATTCAAGCTGCATCTTTTGGTTGGAGAGAGAGGCGATGTTTATAGAACTTGCCCATTTCCATTTTATGATGTCGATCCTTCGAAATGGTGTCGGTGGTGATCTCTTCCTTAGCTAAGCTGCCTTCTGTGGTAGGGCCTCAATCCTGGAGCAACGGGTAAGGACACACGTGGGCCCTCCACTGGCTGTCGCTATTAAACGCTGTCACAGGACTTCTAGCGTTTCTCCTGGTGCATGTCAAGGGGCTGTTCCCCAGACCCTCTTATCCTGACTCACAGGGTCTCAGATGTCAATCAGGTTGGGATGATGCAATCCCTCAACCAACCCCCTCTGATCATTCCCTGGGGGCTTCCATGAAGTACAGTACTCAATACACAATTCCGTCTCCAGGAGACAATGACCTGTTCCGTGGCTTTGTATCACTGAGGGCCAGGACATTCCAAACATCTCTCTCTCATTTCCTGGGTCTCCTGACCTGACTTAATAGTGATCTTGCGATTCTCAAAAAGCAAGGGGGCACAGGCATAACAATATTCTTTATGTGATGTTGTACATCTACAGAATACTTTCTGTCAATATGATTGTGTTAATATTATTTTAAGTGCTGTACATGATAATGTGTTGTGCTTTGTATCTTGGTCCCTGAGAAACATTGTTTAGCTTATCTGTGTATGGTTGACAGACAATAAACTTGAACTTGGATGAAGCTTACTTCCTCTTTGTCAATACTAATGACTTTAGGTATTGGCATAAAAGGCAACATGCTGGACACCCCAAGGAGAATTGGTAGTGTCCTGTTGACAATTTCTGTGGAATGAATTATACAACATCAAAATTTCATGAGTGGCAACTTCATAAATCACCAACAGGAGATGACAGGCACCTTAATAATTTAAGAAGGGAGATGTTGGAAGAGCACCATATTCATTCTCCTAAATACCCAAGCACAAACATGCTTCAAACTGTACACTTTTCTTGATCTGTGCTAAACCTGCTGAGAATACATTTATTCAAAGGCCACTATTGAATGGAGATGTTTGCCAATTAAAGAATGAAATTTAGCCATTCATTTGTTGCTCAATTCATTTTTCCAGAAAAGTCTACAGGGTAATGTAATTGGTGAAACGTACATAATTCACAACCACTGAGATTGAATAGGGGTTTCACTTTAAGAGGCTGGTCTGATGTGATGAGTTTTTAACCTGCTTTGTGGTCAATGCTTGGAGTACAATAAATTGATTGTAATGGCTTTTCTTGAACACAAAACACTTCCACCATTTTTATTTGTAAAAACTTAGAATGCTCTAGGACAATTCCAGAGTTACTGAACATGTCGACCACCATAGTCGGTTTGACACTGCTGTAGTTTTGGGAGCAAAATACCATCGCTTGGTTCATACAGGTGAGAAAACTCAGCTGACAACACCAAATATTTCTATGTAGTACTGTTATTCAGTAATTCTACAGCTCTGAGAGTGGTGAGTCTTGCTTGAACATGATAAATACCGATCGCTGAAAACTCACCTTTTAGAAACTTTTTGACTACTGGAGTCTGAACAGTTGCCCAGTCTTGGTGATGCAAGCTGCCAGAGCTTTTGGACACATACTGTCCCTCCTGGGGATTCACCATCCTTGTTTTATTTTTGAAGAACGTTTCATGCAGCAAATGTCCGATCAAGTTTGCATAGCCCCTGTGAAGGACTCTCGTGAGCTTGCTAAGACAGCTGATAGTCTACACTCAGCCAGGCAGCAGTGCATTGTTCCTCCTCCTTTATCTACCTCAATAAGCCTGGCCAGCAATACCCCCAACTTAAGGACAAATACAGATGATGCCGGTCTGTGCTTTTACCACACACGCTTTGGTATGAACACTTGGAAGTGCCGACGAACTTGCAGCTTTGACAGCACCAGTGCATTGAGACATCAGAGGTCTGTGAACATTGTAAGTTGCAGCTGTCAGAGTCACCTACTGTTCAGGATGAATCTTCCTGTGTGACATGAGTGCTCAAGTGAGTGTACTACCAATATCATCTATTGATGAGAAGCCAGAGAGTGATGAAACCTCACTGGAGGCTACAAATGGCAGCAAGATCTAGACCTATGGGACACGATGGAGATGCTCTGCTTCAGTAGGTGATGTTACACATAGGGCTTCATCCTGGCTAAAGTGAATAAATCTCTATGATGCAGATTTCCTGTGCCCAATTAGTCGATCTTAAGAATTGCCAGCTTGTGGATGTCAAGGACATTGGATCATTACTTCGTTCCCCCAGTAAGTTCCTCACAACGACTCTGTCAAGTGTATGTACCACTCAAAGGCTATGCAAATTCCCAAACCTCACCAAGCCTGCATTCTCCACGACAGTCACAAATCATGGGGTTCTGCACCACATTTCTACAACTGGCCACCTGTCCATACCTGCATGGATAGACTGGACCCAGAATAGCTGGCCACTGTGAAGGCCGAGTTTGCCAATGTGGAAAGCCTTGGCATTGTAAGCCAGTTGAATAGACCCTGGGCTTCGCAACCCCCACATTTGGTCCCCAACTCTGATGGTGGTTGCGACCCATGGGGCAATTAATTAAGCCAGTACCCTTGATTGTTATCCAGTCCATAAGACTATAAGACCAAAGACAAAGGAGCAGAAGTCGGCCATTTGGCCCATCGAGTCTGCTCTGCCATTTCATCATGAGCTGATCCAATCTCACCTTTAGTCCCATTCCCCTGCCTTCTCAAAATCACCTTTGATGCCCTGACTACTCAGATACCTATCATACTCTGCCTTAAATACACCCAATAACTTGGCCTCCACTGCCGCCCGTGGCAACAAATTCCATAGATTCACCACCCTCTGGCTAAAAAAATTTTTTTGCATCTCTGTTCTGAACAGGTGCCCGACAATCCTCAAGTCATGTCCTCTTGTACTAGACTCCCCCACCATGTGAAACAACTTTGCCACATCCACTCTGACCATGCCTTTCAACATTTGAAATGTTTCTATGAGGTCCCCCCCCCCAATTCTTCTAAACTCCAAGGAGTACGGTCCAAGAGCTGTCAAATGTTCCTCATGTGTTAACCCTTTTATTCCCAGAATCATTCCAGTGAATCTTCTCTGACCCCTCTCCAATGTCAGCACATCCTTTCTTAAATAAGGATCCCAAAACTGCACACAGTATTCCAAGTGAGATCTTACCAGTGCCTTAGAGCCTCAACATTGCATCCCTGTTCCTATACTCTATTCCTCTAGAAATGAATGCCAACATTGCATTCGCCTTCTTCACCACTGACTCAACCTGGAGGTTAACCTTAAGGGCACCCTGTACAAGGACTCCGAAGTCCCATTGCTTCTCAGAACTTTGAATTCTCTCCCTATTTAAATAATAGTCTGCCCGTTTATTTCTTCTACCAAAGTGCATGACCGTACACTTTGTAATTCATATGCCATTCATTTGTAATTCATATAATTCATATTCACATTGTAATTTATTTGCCACTTCTTTGCCCATTCCCCCAGTCAATCCAAGTCTCTCTGCAGACTCTCTTTCCTCAGCACTACCTATCTTTGTATCATCAGCAAATTTAGCCACAAAGCCATCTATTCCACAGTCCAAATTGTTGATATACAACGTAAAAAGAAGCGGCCCCAACATGGACCCCTGTGGAACACCACTGGTAAGCGGCAGCCAACCAGAATGGGATCCCTTTATTCCCACTCTGTTTCCTGCCAATCAACCAATGCTCTATCCACGTATGTGACTTTCCCGTAATTCCATGGGCTGTTATCTTGTTTAGCAGCCTCATGTGCGGCACCTTGTCAAAGGTCTTCTGAAAGTCCAAATACACAACATCCACTGCATCTCCCTTGTCTAGCCTACTTGTAATTTCCTCAAAAAATTGCACTAGGTTTGTCAGGCAGGATTTTCTTTTAAGGAAACCATGCTGAGTTCTGCCTATCTTGTCATATGCCTCCAGGTACTCCATAACCTCATCCTTGACAATCGACTCCAACAACTTCCCAACCATCGATGTCAAGCTAACAGGTCTATAATTTCCTTTTTGCTTCCTTGCCCCCTTCTTAAATAGTGGAGTGACATTTGCAATCTTCCAGTCCTCCGGAACCAGGCCAGAATCTATCGACTTCTGAAATATCATTGCTAATGCCTCCGCAATCTTCACTGCTACTTCCTTCAGAACACGAGAATGCATTCCATCTGATCCAGGAGTATTAGCTACTCTTAGACTATTCAGTTTCCTGAGTGCGTTCTCTGTCGTAATTGTGACTGCACATATTTCTCTTCCCTGACACCCTTGAATGTCCGGTATATTGCTGATGTCTTCTTCAGTGAGGACTGATGCAAAATACTCGTTCAGTTCCTCTGCCATCTCCTTATCTCCCATTACAATTTCTCCAGCATCATTTTCTATTGGTCCTATATCTACTCTCACCTGTCTGTTACTCTTTATACACTTGAAAAAGCTTTTAGTATCCTCTTTGATATTATTTGCTAGCTTCCTTTCATAGTTCATCTTTTCCCTCTTAATGACCTTCTTAGTTTCCTTTTGTAAGCTTTTAAGAACTCCCCAATCTTCTGTCTTCGCACTAATTTTTGCTTCCTTGTATGCCCTCTGCTTTGCTTTTACTTTGGCTTTGACTTCTCTTGTCAGCCACGGTTGCATCCTTCTTCCGTTCAAAAATTTCTTCTTCTTTGGAATATATCTGTCTTGCACCTTCCTCACTTCTCGCATAAACTCCAGCCACTGCTGCTCTGCTGTCCTTCCCGCTAGTGTCCCTCTCCAGTCAGCCTTGGCCAGTTCCTCTCTCATGCCACTGTAATTTCCTTTACTCCACTGAAATACCGACACATCGGATTTCGGCTTCTCTTTCTCAGATTTCACAGTGAACTCAGTCATTTTATGATCACTGCCTCCTAAGAGTTCCTTCACTTCCATCTCTCTAATCACCGTTGGCTCATTACACAATACCCAGTCCAGTACAGCAGATCCCTTAGTGGGCTCAACAACAAGCTATTATAAAAAGCCATCTCGTAGACATTCTACGAATTCTCTCTCTTGGGATCCAGTGCCGACCTAATTTCCCCAATCCACTTGTATGTTAAAATCCCCCACATTTATCATAACACTGCCCTTCTGGCAAGCCTTTTCTATTTCGTGTAATTTGTAGTCCACATCACTGAAGCTGTTTGGAGTCCTGTAGATAACTGCCATCAGGGTCCTTTTACCCCTGCGATTTCTTAGCTCAACCCATAAAGATTCTGTACCTTCCGATCCTATGTCAACTCTTTCTAATGATTTAATATCATTTCTTACCATTAAAGCCATGCCACCCCTCTACCTACCTGCCTATCCTTTAGATATATCGTGTATCCTTGGACGTTCAGCTCTGAGACATGCATCTTTTAACCACGTCTCAGTGATGGCCACAATTTCATACCTGCCAATCTGTAACTGTAAAACAAGATCATCCAATTTATTCCTTATGCTGCGTGCATTTAAGTATAACACCTTAAGTCCAATATTTGGTACTTCTTGCATTGATTGCACTGCAACTCACCCCAATGGCTGCAAATTTGCTCCACCACCTGCCTGTCCTTCCTGACATCCTTATTGCTCACTACTTTAGATCTTTTTCTGTTTTCACTCTCCTCTGCTCCATCATTCCGGTTCCCATCCCCCACCAAATTAGTTCAAACCCTCCCCAACAGCCCTATTAAATCTTCCCGCCAGGATTTTGGTCCCCCTAGGACTCAAGTGTAACCCATCCTTTTTGTACAGGTCACGCCTGCACCAAAAGAGGACCCAAAGATCCAGAAACTTGAATCACTGCCCCCTGCTCCAATCCCTCAGCCATGCATTTATCCTCCACCTCATTCCATTCCTACTCTCACTGTCACGTGGCCTTCTTCTCAACTGTCATCCTAACTCCCTATATTCTCCTTTCAGGACCTCTTCCCTTTTCCTACCTATGTCATTGGTATCTATATGTATTACGACCTCTGGATCCTCACCCTCCCACTTCAGGATATCATGGATGCGATCAGAAACATCCTGGACCCTGGCACCAGGGAGGCAAACTACCATCTGGGTCTCCTGATCACATCCACAATAATCGCCTATCTGACCCCCTATCAAGCCCCCTATTATTACTGCCTTCCTCTTCCTTTTCCTACCCTTCTGAGCTACAGAGCTGGACTCTGTGCCAGAGGCACGGCCACTGTTGCTTCCCCCAGGTAGGCTGTTCACCCCAACAGTACTCAAACAAGAGTACTTATTGTCAAGAGGTACAGCCACTAGGGTACTCTCTAGTACCTGACTCTTCCCCTTCCCCCTCCTAACCATGACCCACTTGTCTGCCTCCTGTGGCCCCGGTGTGACCACCTGCCTGTAACACCTCTGTATTATCTCCTCACTCTCCCTGACCAGACAAATGTCATTGAGCTGCAGGTCCAGTTCCCTAACACAGTCCCACACATCCAAGATTTTTTTTGCACATTTAGCTGAAAAGTTAGTTTTTCTAAAGTAGATTAAGTTAAGGGCTACTATCAAGTGCCGGTATGCTTAGAGGACATTCCCAACATAGCTGTGATATCCCACCTGGGCTCTCTGAGATTCTGCTTATGCCATTTGGGCTGTAAAAGGGCTGGATGGTTTGGAGTTTGTAAAATATGTGCAGGATAGTTTTTTGCAGCAATGCATAGAGGTACCGACGAGAGAAGGGGCAGTGTTGGATCTTCTGTTAGGGAATGAAATAGGTCAGGTGACGGAAACATGTGTTGGAGAGCACTTTGGGTCCAGTGATCACGATGCCATTAGTTTCAATATAATTATGGAGAAGGATAGGACTGGACCCAGGGTTGAGATTTTTGATTGGAGAAAGGCTAACTTTGAGGAGATGTGAAAGGATTTAGAAGGAGTGGATTGGCACAATTTGTTTTATGCGAAGGATGTAATAGAGAAATGGTGGTCATTTAAAGGTGAAATTTTGAGGGTACAGAGTCTTTATGTTCCTGTTAGTTTTAAAGGAAAGTTTAAAAGTTTGAGAGGCCATAGTTTTCAAGGGATAATGGAAACTTAGTTAGGAAAAAGAGAGATATCTACAATAAATATAGGCAGCAAGGAGTAAATGAGGTGCTCGAGGAATATAAAGAATGTAAAAAGAATCTTAAAGAAATTAGAAAAGCTAAAAGAAGATATGAGGTTGCTTTGGCAAATAAGGTGAAAAATAAATCCGAAGGGTTTCTACAGTTATATTAATAGCAAAAGGATAGTGAGGGATAAAATTGGTCTCTTAGAGAATCAGAGTGGACAGCCATGTGTGGAGCCGAAAGAGATGGGTGAGATTTTGAACATTTACTTTTCTTCAGTATTCACTAAGGAGAAGGATATTGAATTGTGTAAGGTAAGGGAAACAAGTAGGGTAGTTATGGAAATTACCATGATTAAAGATGAGGAAGTACTGGTGCTTTTAAAGAACATAAAAGTGGATAAGTCTCTGGGACCTGACAGGATATTCCTTAGGACCTTGAGGGAAGTTAGTGTAGAAACAGCAGGGGCGCTGACAGAAATATTTCAAATGTCATTAGAAACAGGGATGGTGCTGAAGGATTGGCATATTGCTCATGTGGTTCCATTGTTTAAAAAGGGTTCTAAGAGTAAACCTAGCAATTATAGGCCTGTCAGTTTGACGTCAGTAGTGGGTAAACTAATGGAAAGTATTCTTAGAGATGGTATGTATAATTATCTTGATAGACAGTGTCTGATTAGGAACAGTCAAGATGGATTTGTGCATGAAAGGTCATGTTTAACAAATATTATTGAATTTTTTGAAGAGGTTACTTGTAAAGTTGATGAGGGTAAAGCAGTGGATGTTGTCTATATGGACTTCAGTAAAGCCTTTGACAAGGTTCCGCACGGAAGGTTAGTTAGGAAGGTTCAATCGTTAGGTATTAATATTGAAGTAGTAAAATGGATTCAACAGTAGCTGGATGGGAGATGCCAGAGAGTAGTGGTGGATAACTGTTTGTCAGGTTGGAGGCTGGTGACTAGTGGTGTGCCTCAGGGATCTATACTGGGTCCAATGTTGTTTGTCATATACATTAATGATCTGGATGATGGGGTGGTAAATTGGATTAGTAATTATGCAGATGATACTAAGATAGGTGGTGTTGTGGATAATGAAGCACGTTTTCAAAGCTTCCAGAGAGATTTGTGTCAGTTAGAAGAGTGGGCTGAGAGATGGCAGATGAAGTTTAATGCTGATAAGTGTGAGGTACTACATTTTGGTGTGAATAATCAAAATAGTACCTTCATGGTAAATGGTAGGGCATTGAAGAATGCAGTAGAACATAGTGATCTAGGAATAATGGTGCATAGTTCCCTAAAGATAGAATCTCTTGTGGATAGGGTGGTGAAGAAAGCTTTTGTTATGCTGGCATTTATAAATCAGAGCATTGAGTATGGGAGTTGGGATGTAATGTTAAAATTGTACAAGGCATTGGTGAGGCCAAATTTGGAGTATTGTGTACAATTCTGGTCACTGAATTATAGGAAAGATGTCAACAAAATAGAGAGAGTACAGAGAATATTTACTAGAATGTTACCTGGGTTTCAGCAACTAAGTTACAGAGAAAGGTTGAACAAGTTAGGTCTTTATTCTTTGGAGCGTAGAAGGTTGAGGGGGGCTTGATAGAGGTATCTAAAATTATGAGGGGGGATAGATAGAGTTGACGTGGATAGGCTTTTTCCATTGAGAGTAGGGGAGATTCAAACAAGAGGACATGAGTTGAGAGTTAAGGGGCAAAAGCTTAGGGGTAACACGAGGGGGATCTTCTTTACTCAGAGTGGTAGCTGTGTGGATCGAGCTTCCAGTAGAAGTGGTAGAGGCAGGTTCGATATTGTCATTTAAAAAAAAAAAATTGGATATGTATATGGACAGGGAAGGAATGGAGGGTTTATGGGCTGAGTGCACGTCAGTGGGACTAGGTGAGAGTAAGCATTCAGCATGGATTAGAAGGGCCGAGCTGGCTTGTTTCCATGCTGTAATTGTTATATGGTTATGTAGTTGTATGGAAAATACAGCACAGAGTTTCCAAAGGCTCATGGAATCTGTACAAAAGACTTAGATTTTCCTTTTATTTACCTGGATAACGTATTGTCACCAGTGCATCCAAATCCAAGCACGCATCTCGTCTCTGCACACTTTGAGCACTTATATGAACATGGGTTGATTATTAACCCTGCTATGTGCCAGTTTGAGTTGCCAGCCACCGACTTTCCAGGGCTTCGCTTCTCTGCAGAAGGTGGAAAACCCCTCCCATAAAGTAGCCGCTATTATGGGTTTCCCACCTCCCCACACTATGATAAAACTACAGGAGTTCTTGGGCATGGCACATTTCTATCACTACTTCATTCTGCAAGCTGCTGAAGCTTATGCTCCCCCTGTATAGTGAGCTTAACGACAAAACTCCGAAGCATGTGCTTGATTGGTCAGCGGATATGACCAGGACATCCGATGATACCTAACAAGCTTTTTCCAACCCAACCCACTCCCTATAGCTATTACTACTGATGCTTCAGACTTTGCTGTGGATGCTGTGTACGAACAGTTGGTCAAAGACATGTGGCAACCCCTCGCCTTCTTCAGCCAAATGCTCCATCCACCAAAAGGAAGTACAACACATTTGACCATGAGCTTCTCAGTCTCTCTCTGGCTGTCCGCCACTTTCACAGCGTTCATTGAGCACACATGATGGCCAAAATATCAGCCCCATGGTTTGTTACCCGAATTCACAGCGGATATGCACAAGTCAAGGGGAAAAATAATGCCGTGGCTGATTGCCTCTCACGGCCATGCGCTGAGGCTAACTATACTTGTAAGGGTTGACTATGCCAGCATGCCAGCCAACCAAGCTACTGAGCCACAGGCCCAGGCTTACCGAACAGCAGTCAGGGGCCTTTGGTTGCTGATATAAAGTTCGGGGAAATTGCGGTTTCTCTCCTGTTCAATATCTCAACTGGTCGTCTCCGCGCCACAGTGCCCGTAAAAGAGGCGGACTGTATTTAACTCCATACATGACCTCTCACCTCTGGGCTGGAAGGCACTCACAAAACCTACTTGCACTAAAGTTTGTGTGGTACTGCCTTAGAAAGAATGTGCAGCATTGGAGTGCAGCCTGTGTGGAGTGTCAGCGGGGAAAGGTTAACATCATGTATATGTGCCAATGGCACCTCTTGAGGTCCTTGACTGATGGCTTGACAATGTGGACATGGTTGGTCCTCTTCCACCTCCCACGGATTTGTGCACCTTTTTACCATGATGACCATACCACCAGGTGGCCAGAGGTTGTCCTACTATTGACAATGACTGCATTGGTTCGGGTGTTCATCAACATTTGGGTTGCTCAGTTTGGCTCCCATCTGATATTTCTTCTGACCACGTTCCCAGGTCATATCAGACCTCTGGGCTGCAGTGGCGTAGAACCTTAGCATTAGGCTACATCACACCACACATATCACCCACAGTCCACCACTCCTGAAAGGCTGCTCTGAGGGCTTTTATGATTGATGAGTCTTGGCATTATCATTTCCCATGGTCAACCCCTATGTGTCTGGCCTCAATAGGTGCTGTGAGAGGCAATCAGCCACAGCATTATTTTTCTCCTTGAAATGTTGTATAACAGCTGTGAACTTGGATATCAAACCAAGGCTTAGAACAGCTCCGAAAGAGGACCCGCAGTTGTCCGTAGCAGAGTTGGTATACAAGCAGCCATTATTTGTGCAAACTTATTTAATTTCTGACTATTTTGTCAGCCTTTCAACAGTGTACCACCCTCCTTAGTAAATTCAATTTGTATTCACCCATTCCTATCTCCCATCATGGTGTACATCACTCTTGGGTTCCTGTTATATAACCATATAACAATTACAGCATGGAAACAGGCCATCTCGGCCCTTCCAGTCCGTACCAAATGCTTACTCTCACCTAGTCCCACCAACCTGCACTCAGCACATAGCCCTCCGTTCCTTTCCTGTCCATATACCTACCCAATTTTTAAAAAATGTTTATTTTTTTATAATTTTATTTAAAAAAAAATTTCTTGTTAACTGAGATTCTGTCTCGCTTGTTTTCATCCTTCATGATGCACACCAACACTCCCTTAGCTGTGCTTATGATGGCCCATTCTATGTTTTGGAATGGGGAGAAAATACTTTTATCATAGATTAGAGGGCTAAGGCTCAACACATTTCAGTAGATCACCTTAAATTGGAGCATTTTGCTACCCAGCCATTGTGACATGTCCTTGAGCATGTCAACACTCCCATCTGGATGAGCCCAAAACACCCTCTGTTCCCCAAACAAATGAAACATTGGACCTGAGCTGGGTGGCTTGTCCGAGCTCCAGACAGGCTCACAGTGCTGGTTTTAGTGATTTCTGGGGGGAAGCCTGTGTAGAGTAAAGTAATTGATGGAAATGTACAATTGCTCGAGGTTTCACTTTAAGAGGCTGATCTGACATGATGACATAATTACATAAAGTGTTTACTGCACTTTATGTTCAGTATTTGGAGAACAATAAATGGGTTGTCATGGCTTTTCTTGAACATAAAACGCCTCAGCCATTTTTTATTTGAGGAAACCTACAAGACAATTATTTGGCTTGGTTATGTACAAATAAGCATATCACAAAGTTCAAAAAATCACACATGCACACACAGTGTTGGCACGTGTCCAAGTGGTTAAGGCATTCATCTAGTGATCTGAAGGTCGCTAGTTTGAGCCGAGTCCTTGAGCAAGGCACTTAAACACACATTGCTCTGTATGGGAGATCTGCCAACGCTGCCCAGGCTTGCCCTGGAAACTTTCCAAGGTACAAATCCATGGTCTCTTGAGACTAACAAAGGCCTACACCTGGGTGTGGGTGTGTGTGGGTGTGTGTGGGTGTGTGTGGGTGTGTGTGGGTGTGTGTGGGTGTGTGTGGGTGTGTGTGGGTGTGTGTGGGTGTGTGTGGGTGTGTGTGGGTGTGTGTGGGTGTGTGTTGGTGTGTGTTGGTGTGTGTTGGTGTGTGTTGGTGTGTGTTGGTGTGTGTTGGTGTGTGTTGGTGTGTGTGTATATTTTATTTATATATATATATACACACACACACACAGAACTTCATTAAAATTTCTCATACTCTATTATATTGTTTTATACCATTGCTCCAAAACACACATCTCAATGTTAATAAAACATTTCATTCTGCTTACCAACACCAAATATTTGTGTAGCCCACCCATGTACAGACAAACAGTGTAGACTCCCATGTACAGAGGACCATGTTATAGCCCACCATGTACAGCAACCATGGTGTACCCTCCTTGTACAACCACAGTGTAGCTCCCCATGTACAGACAAACACTGTATAGGCCACAGGTGCAACACAGTGCAGTCCCCATGTACAGACAAACAACAGTGTAGGCCACAGGTACAAACTCTGTGTAGCCCCCCATGTACAAACATCCACAGCGTAGCTCACAGCACGTACAAACACAGTTTAGCTACCATGTACAGACACCGTGAATACCTCATGTAAAAAGTGTAGCCCATCATGTACAGACAACCACAGTGTAGCCCATCATGTACAGACAGTGCAGCTCTCCATGAACAAACACAGTGTAGACGCCCACGTACAGAGGAACATACTGCAGCCTACCACATACAGACAACCACAGTGTACTCCCCACCTGTTGTACAACCATAGTGAAGTGCCCGGTATAGTGACACACACTGTGTAGCCACGAATGTACTAACAAACACGATGTAGCTCCCACGTACAGAGAAAAACACTGCAAACCCCATGTACAAACATTCAGTGTAGCCCCCACAATGTACAAACACAGTGTATCCCCACATGGACAGACAAACACAGTGCATCCCCCATGTACAAACAGTGTAACCACTATGAACAGACAGACAGTGTAGGCCCCCCATGTACAAACACAGTCTAGCCCCCCTCATGTACAGACAAACACAGTCTAGACTCCCATGTACAGACAAACACAGTCTAGACTCCCATGTACAGAGGAACACACTATAGCCTCACCGTACAGCAACCACAGTGTACCTTCAATTGTACAACACAGTGTAGGACTCCCATGTACTGACAAACACTGTGTAGCCCCGCATGTAAAAAGACCCACAGTGTAACACACCATGTACAAACACAGTGTAGGCCACAGGTAGAAACACTGCGTTGCCCCCCATGTAAAACCATCCGCAGAGTAGTCCACATGTACATACAAACACAGTTTAGCCACCATGTACATACACCGTGAATACCTCATGTACAAACACAGTGTGGTCCCCCGTGTACAGAAAAACCACAGTGTAGACACCCACATACAGAGGAACACATTGTAACCCCCCTACATAGAGCAACTACAGTGTACCCCCCTTCCACAACCACAGTGTAGCACCCTATGTACAGACATACACTGCCTAGCCACCCATGTACAAACAATGTGTAGCCTCGCATGTAAAAACATCCACAGAGTAACACACCATGCACAGACTAACACAATGTAGGCCACAGGTACAAACACTCTATAGCCCGTAGCATGTACAGACAAACACAGTTCAGCCACCATGTACAGACAGAGTGTATACCTCATGTACAAACTGTGTAGCCCCTTGTAAAACACAGTGTAGCCCCCCCCCCTTATACAGGCAAATATAGTATAGCCCTCCATGTACAAACACAATCTAGACTCCCACATAGAGAGAAACACACTGTAGCACTCACGTACAACAACCACAGTGTACCCCCAATTGAACAACCAGTGTAGCTCCCCATCTACAAACAAACACGATGTAGCTCCCATGTACAGAGAAAAACACTGTAGCCCCCCATGTACAAACATCCACAGTGTAGCCCCCGGCATGTAAAAACACACTGTATCCCCACATGTACTGACAAACTGAGTGTAGGGTCACCATGTACAGACAAACAGTGTAGCCCATCATGTACAGGCAAAAACAGTGTAGGCCCCAGGTACAAACACTGTGTAGCCCCTCATGTACAGACCAACACGGTTCAGCCACCATGTACAGACACAGTGTATACCTCACGTACAAACAGTGTAGCCCACCATGTACAGACAAACACAGTGTATCACTCCATGTACAAACATCCACAGGTAGCCCCCACCAAGTACAAACACATTGTATCCCCCCATGCACAAACATATTGTTGCCCCCATGTAAAACCTAGTGTAGCTCCCTCATATACAGACAGACACAGTGCATCCCCAGCATGTATAGGAAAACACAGTGTAGGTCCCCATGTACAGACAAACACAGTCTCGGCTCTCATGTACAGAGGAACACACTGTAGCCCCCTTGTACAGCAACCACAGTGTACCTTCAATTGTACAACCACACTGTAGCTCCCCATGTACAAACACTGTGTAGACAATAGATGCAGAAGTAGACCATTCAGCCCCTCGAGTCTGCACCGCCATTCTGAGATCATGCCTGATCATTCACTATCAATACCCAGTCCCTGCCTTGTCCCCATATCCCTTGATTCCCCTATCCATCAGATATCTATCTAGCTCCTTCTTGAAAGCATCCAGAGAATTGGCCTCCACCGTCTTCCGAGCAACTCACCTACAAACAGCTTAGCTCTAACGTGCAGACAACCACAGTGTAGTCCACCATGTACTAACAGTGTAGCCCCCACAATGTACTAACACACTGTATCCCCAAATGTACAAACACAGTGTAGCCCCCACAGTATAGCACCCCATATACAGACAAACACAGTGCAGACCTATGTACAGACAAACACATTGTAACACCCCCCCCCATTTACAGACAGTGTAGGGCACCAATGTACAAACACTGTGTAGCCCCACATGTAAAAACAGCTACAGTGTAACACAGCATGTACAGACAACCACAGTGTAGCGTCAATGCACAAACAGTGTAGCCCCCCCCATGTACAGACATGCACTGCGTACCCACCCATGTACAAACAATGTGTAGTCACTAATGTACAATTACGGTGTAGCAACCATGTACAGAGAAAAACACTGTAGCCCCCCCATATACAAACTGCAGCTCCACCATGTATAGAAAAGCACAGTGTTGCTCCAATTGTACAGACAAACACAGTGTAGCAACTATGCACAGACAAACACAGTGTAGCAACTATGCACAGACAAACACAGTGTAGCAACTATGCACAGACAAACACAGTGTAGACCCCCACATACAGAGGAACATACTGCAACACCCCACATACTGACAATCACAGTGTAACCCCCTTGTACAGCCACATTGCAGGTCCCCATGTAGTGACACAACTGTGTAGCCCCCCATGTACTAACAAACACGATGTAGCTCCTATGTATAGACAAACACAGTGTAGCTGCCACATACACAGTGTAGCTTCCACATAGAGACAAACACAGAGTAGCCCCGCATGAACAGACGAACACAGAGTAGCCCCCCACGTACAGACAAACACTGCATAGCCACTCATGTACAAACACAATATAGCAACCATGTACAGAGAAAAGCATTGTAGCCCCCATGTACAAACAGTGTAGACTCCCACATAGAGAGGAACACACTGTAGCCCCACCTGTGTATTGCCCCATGTACAGACACAGTGTAGCCCACCATGTACAGATAACAACAATGCATCCCCACATGTACAAACAAATACAGTGTAGCCCCTTATGTACAGACAAACACAGTATAGGCCCCAGGTACAAATACTGTAGCCTCCCCAGTGTACAAACATCCACAGTGTAGCCCCCCGATGTACAAACACTGTGTAGGCCCCAGGTACAAACACAGTGTAGCCCCCATGAACAGACAAACACTGTGTAGGCCCCAGGTACAAACACTGTATAGCCTCCCCAATGTACAAACATCCGCAGTGTAGCCCCCAGCATGTACAGACCAACACGGTTCAGCCACCATGTACAGACACAGTGTATACCTCATGTACAAACACAGTGTAGGGCACCAATGTACAGACAAACACTGTGTAGCCTCAATGCACAAACAGTGTATCCCCCCATGCACAAACACATTGTTGCCCACATGTAAAACCTAGTGTAGCTCCCTCATATACAGACAGACACAGTGCATCCCCAACATGTATAGGAAAACACAGTGTAGCTCTCCATGTACAGACAAAGACAGTCTGGACTCCCATGTACAGGGGAACACACTGTAGCCCCCTTGAACAGCAACCAGTGTACCTTCAATTGTACAACCACAGTGTAGCTCCCATTGTACAAACACTGTGTAGCAACTCATCTACAAACACTATGTAGCTCCCATGTACAGAGAAAAACACTGTAGCCCCCCATGTACAAACATCCACAATGTAGCCCCCACAATATACAAACACAGTGTATCCCTCACATACAAACACAGTGTAGCCCATCATGTAAAGGCAAAAACAGTTAAGCCCGCTATTTACAGACAACCACAGTGTTGTCCCATGTACAGAAAAACACATTGCCGACCCTCACATACAGAAGGACACCCTGTAGCCCCCAAGTACAGACAACCACAGTTGGCCTCTCCTTGTACAACCACAGTGTAGCCCCCCATGTACCGACAAACACAGTTCAGCCCCACCAGTTATAGAAAACAGTGTAGCCCCAATTGTACAGACAACCACAGTGTAGCCCCCCCCCCATGTACTAACAAACACAATGTAGCTCCCACGTAGAGACAAACACTGCATAGCTCCCAATGTACAAACACTGTTTTGCCCCCATGTACATATAAACACAGCGTAGGCCACTGATGTACAGACAGTGTAGCTCATTTGTACAGAGAAACAAAGTGTTGTCCTCCCATATGCAGACACAGTGTAGCCCCTTATCGTACAAACTGTAGCACCAATGTACCAACACAGTGTAGCACTGCAGTGTACAGACAAACACTGTGTAGACCCCATGTACAGACAAATACAAGGTAGTTCCCATGAAGAGACAAACACAGTGTAGGACCCCAATGTACAGATAAAAGTTGTGCTCCACCCATGTACCAACAGAGTGTAACTCCCATGTACAGACAAGCAGAGTGTTGTACAACCATGTAAAAAAAAGTGTAGCCACCCAACGTACAGACAAAGTGCAGGCCCTATTTACAAACAGAAAGTGTAGCTGCCATGTACAGACAAAAACAGTGTTGTACCACCATGAGCAGACAGTGTAACCACCCGATGTACAGACAAACACAGTGTAGACCTACATGTACAAACACAGTGTAGCCCCCATGTACGAACACTATCTAGACCCCATGTACAAACACAGTGTAGACCTTCATGTGTAGATAAATTCTGTGTAGCCACCCCCCCATTTACAGAAAAAAAATCATGCAGATGCCCAGACTGATAAACTCATTGTAGCTCCCATGTACAGAGAAACAAAGTGTAGCCCTCCCATATACAGACACAGTGTAGCCTTCATCGTACAGACAAATAAACTGTAGCTCCCACGTACAAACACAGTGCAGCTCCCACGTACAAACACAGTGCAGCTCCCATGTACAGAAAAATACAGGGTAGTTCCCACGTACAGACAAACACAGTGTAGACCCACGTAAAGACAAAAACAGCCTAGCTCCGATGTACAGACACACACTTTGTAGTCCCTGCAAGTACAAACACTGTGTAGAGACATGTAGAGACAAACACTGAGTAGCCCCGATTCTACAAACAAACACAGTGTAGGATCCCAAGTACAGAAACACAGTGTAGACCCCATATATAGATAAACACAGTGCAGCCCCCTATCTACAAACACTGTTTGGTCCACATGTACAGACACACTCAATGTCACCCCCTGTACAGTCACTGTATAGTCCTTGCATGTACAAACAAATACAGTGTCACCACCCATGTCCAAACACACTGTAGGACATCAAGCGCTGACAAATGTAGTGTTGCCCCTCTCCACATGTACAAATACAGTTTAGCTTCCATGAACAGACACAGTGTAGCACCGTAGTATACAGACATACAGTGTCGACCCACCCTACACATGTACGCACAAACACAGTGTAGACCCCATGGGCAGACAAACCTAATGTAGCCACCCAATGTACAGACAAACACAGTGTAGCTCCCATGTACAGACCAACACTCTGTAGTCCCTCAGGTACAGACAGACACATTGTAGCCCCCATATACAGATAAACACAAAATAGCTCCCATGTACGGACAACCACGGTGTAGCCAACCCATGTACCAACCACAGTGTATCTATCCCCCATGTATAGACAGACACAGTGTGGCCCCTGATGTACAGACAATCAGTGTAGCCCCCATGTACAGACAAGCTCTGTGTAGAACCCATGTATAAAAACAGTGTAAACGCCCCATGTGTAGACAAATACTGTGTAGCCACCCCCCACCATTTACAGAAAAATATCATGTAGATGCCCATTTACAGACAAACACGGTGTAGCTGTCATGTACAAACACAGTGTAGCCATCCGATGTACAGGCAAAGTGTTGCCCCCATGTACAGTGTAGGACTGCAAGTACAGACAAACACAGTGTAGTCCCCCAATGTACAGACAAAAACAGTTTAGCTCCCATGTTAAAACACATTGTAGCACCGTAGTATACAGACAAACACAGTGTAGACCCCATGAACAGACAAACACTGTGCAGGCCCCATATACAGATAAACGCAGTACAGCTCCCAATATACAAACACTCATCCCCATGTACAGACAAACACAGTGTCGACCACATAAAGACAAAAACTGTCAACTCCCATGTACCGACAAACACAGTATAGTTCCCCCTTGTACAAACACTGCTTTGCCCCCATGTACAGATAAACACAGTGTAGCTCCCATTTATCAACAACCACCGTGTAGCCAACCCATATACCGACACACAGTATAGCCCCCGATGTAAAGAAAAACAGTGTAGCCCCCGATGTAAAGAAAAACAGTGTGTAGCTTTCATGTAAAGACAACCACTGTGTAGACTCCATGTACAAACACAGTGTAGCCCCCCCCCATATGTAGACAAATAATGTGTAGTCACCCCCACCCAATTACAGAAAAACATCGTGTAGATGCCTATGGACAGATAAACACAGTGTAGCTCCCATGTACAGAGAAACAAAGTGTAGCCCTCCCATATGCAGACAAAGTGTAGCACCACAGTGTACAAACAAACTGTAGCACCTCATATACCAACACAGTGTAGCTCCCATGTACAAACAGTGTAGGACCCCAATGTACAGACAAATATTGTGTTGTACCCCATGTACAGACAAACACAGTGTAGCCACCCAATGTACAAACACATTGTAGCCCCCATATACAGATAAAAACAGTGTAGCTCCCATGTACGGACAAGCACAGTGTAGCCAACCCATGTACCGACACACAGTGTAGCCCCCATGTACAGACAAGCTCTGCGTAGAACCCATGTACAAAAACAGTGTAGCCCCCATATGTAGGCAAATACGGTGTAGCCACACCCCCCATTTACAGAAAAACATCGTTTAGATGCCCATTGATACATAAACACGGTGTGTCCCTCCCATATGCAGACAAACACAATGTAGCCCCGCATGGTACAGACAAACACACTGTAGCACCCCATGTACCAATACAGTGTAGCTCCCATATACAAACTGTGTAGCCCCACAATATACAGACAAGCACAGTGTAGGACCCCAATGTACAGACAAATGTTGTGCTCCACCCATGTACCAACAGAGTGTAGCTCCCATGTACAGACAAACACAGTGTAGCCACCCGATGTACAGACAAAGTGCAGGTCCCATTTACAGACAAACACAGTGTAGCTGCCATGTACAGACAAAAACAGTGTACCCCCATGTAAAGATAAACAGTGCAGCCCCCATTGTACAAACACTGATTTCCCCCCATGTTCAGATAATCAGTGTAATTCCCATGTACAGACAACCAATGTATAGCTAACACATGTACCAACACACTGTGTAGCCCCCATGTACAGAAAAAAACTGTAGACCCCATGTACAGACACAGTGTAGTCCCCCCCATGTGTAGATAAATACTGTGTAGCCACCCCTCCCCCCCACTTACAGAAAAATAACGTCTGGATGCCCATGGACTGATAAACACAGTATTAGCTCCCATGTAAAGAGAAACAAAGTGTAGCTCTCCCATATACAAACACAGTGTAGCCCCCATGTACAGACAAACACTGCGTAGTCCTTGCATGTAGAAACAAAAACAGTGTAGCCACTCAGGTACAAACAAACACAGTGTAGGACCTCAAGTACAGACAGACACAGTGTAGTCCTGGATGTACAAACACTGATTTGCCCTCATGTACAGACAAACACACTGCAGCCCCCCATGTACCAACAATATGTAGCCCCTCATTGTAAAGACAAACACTGTGTAGCTCCCCCATGTACAGACCAACACTGTGTAGCTCCCCCATGTACAGACCAACACTGTGTAGCTCCCCCATGTACAGACCAACACTGTGTAGCTCCCCCATGTACAGACCAACACTGTGTAGCTCCCCCATGTACAGACCAACACTGTGTAGCTCCCCCATGTACAGACCAACACTGTGTAGCTCCCCCATGTACAGACCAACACTGTGTAGCTCCCCCATGTACAGACCAACACTGTGTAGCTCCCCCATGTACAGACCAACACTGTGTAGCTCCCCCATGTACAGACCAACACTGTGTAGCTCCCCCATGTACAGACCAACACTGTGTAGCTCCCCCATGTACAGACCAACACTGTGTAGCTCCCCCATGTACAGACCAACACTGTGTAGCTCCCCCATGTACAGACCAACACTGTGTAGCTCCCCCATGTACAGACCAACACTGTAGCTCCCCCATGTACAGACCAACACTGTGTAGCTCCCCCATGTACAGACCAACACTGTGTAGCTCCCCCATGTACAGACCAACACTGTGTAGCTCCCCCATGTACAGACCAACACTGTGTAGCTCCCCCATGTACAGACCAACACTGTGTAGCTCCCCCATGTACAGACCAACACTGTGTAGCTCCCCCATGTACAGACCAACACTGTGTAGCTCCCCCATGTACAGACCAACACTGTGTAGCTCCCCCATGTACAGACCAACACTGTGTAGCTCCCCCATGTACAGACCAACACTGTGTAGTTCCCCCATGTACAGACAAGCACATTGTAAACCCCATGTACAAATATATTGTAGGCCTCCCCATGTACAGACAAACACAGTGTAGCTCCCATGTACAAACAGTGTGGGTCTCATGTACAGACAAACAGTGTGGGTCTCATGTACAGACAAACAGTGTGGGTCTCATGTACAGACAAACAGTGTGGGTCTCATGTACAGACAAACAGTGTGGGTCTCATGTACAGACAAACAGTGTGGGTCTCATGTACAGACAAACAGTGTGGGTCTCATGTACAGACAAACACAGTGTTGTACCCCCATGTACAAAAACACAGTGTTGCCCCCTGCTCATGTACACAGTGTAGCCATCATATACAGACAGAGTGTAGAGCTCCAATATACAACACCGTGTAGTCCTCCCAATGTACAAACAGTCTAGACCCCCATGTACAAACTAACAGTGTGTAGGGCCCTATGTACAGACAAAAACAGTGTAAACCACATTTACCAACACAGTGTAGTCCCCAATGTACAGACACTGTGTAGCCCCTGATGTACAAACACAGCGTACTCCCCTTTTACAGACAAACACTGTGTAGACCCCATGTAAAGACAAAAACTGTGTAGCTCCCATGTACCGACTAACATAGTGTTGTCCCCCCATATACAGACAAACACAGTGTAGGACCCCAATGTACAGACAAGAATAGTGTAGCCTCCCCATATACAGACAAACCTAGTGTAGCCACCCCCATGTACAGATCTCAACAAAGCAGCCCACACGTAGAGACAAGCACAGGGTAGACCAACCCCATGTATAAATATACACAGTTTAGCCCTAATGTACAGATAACCACAGTGTAGTCCACATTGTAAGACAAACACAGTATAGCCCCCCCCCCATGTACAGAGAAACACAGTGTGGGCCCTCATTGTATAGACAAACATTGTGTTCCCTCCATGTACCAACACAGTGCAGCCCCCAATGTACAAACACTGTTTTGCCCCCATGTACCAACAAACAAAATGTAGCCCCTCATTGTACAGAAAAACAGTGTAGCTCCAATGTACAAATACATGAGGGACTACACTGTATTGGTCTGTACACTGTGTTTATCTGTACACTGTGGTGCTACATTTTGTTTGTACATGGGAGCTACACTGTGTTGGTACATGGGGTGCTACAGTGTTTGTATATGGGGGCTACACAGACATACTTTATTGATCCTGAGGGAAATTGGGTTTCATTACAGTCACACCAACCAAGAATAGTGTAGAAATATAGCAATAGAAAACCATAAATAAATTATAATAAATAAATTATGCCAAGTGGAAATAAGTCCAGGGTGAATGTTGGCTCAGGGTGTCTGACACTCCGAGGGAGGAGTTGCAAAGTTTGATGGCCACAGGAAGGAATGACTTCCTATGACGCTCAATGTTGCATCTCAGTGGAATGAGTCTCTGGCTGAATGTACTCCTGTGTTTAACCAGTACATTATGGAGTGGATAGGAGACATTAATCAAGATGGCATGCAACTTGGACAGCATCCTCTTTTCAGACACCACCATCAGAGAGTCCAGTTCCACCCCCACAACATCACTGGACTTACGAATGAGTTTGTTGGCCGGGTCTTCACATGCTGCAATTGTGATTCCCATCTCCCTTACCCCACCACCACTCTGCAATCCCCTCTCACTCAGATCCAATCATGCTCCTGGCCCTCAGAAGCCCCATCTTCCTCTCACCCCAAACCCCACCCCTCCACCGACACCACCAGCCTCCCTCCCAGCTCTGATCCCATCTCTTATCCATGCTGGGTCTTTACCATTCCTCCAACCTTCAACTCTGAGGCAGAGCGCTCTGTCCTCAGTAAGGGCCTCACTTTTGTCCCCCTTCACCCACACTCCAGCGAGTTCCATGCATGCCATGATGCTGAACTCTTCTTCCACCAGCTCCGTCTCAAAGCTTACTTCTTTGGCAAGGACTCTCCTACCCCCACCAATGACCCTTTCTCCCATCTTCAATCCTCCTCCTCTTCATGGACACCCTACTCTGGTCTTCTGCCTACTCTGGATTGCTTTATTGCTAATTGCCAATGGGACATCAACCATCTCAACTTCACCACACCCTGTTCCAATTCCAATCTCACTCCTTCCGAACACTCTGCTCTCCGCTCCCTCCGCACCAATCCCAACCTCACTATAAAACCCACTGATAAGGGGGGAGCTGTTGTAGTCTGGCAAACTGACCTCTACCTGGCCGAGGCACAGCGACAACTCTGATACCTCCTCTTATTTACCCCTTGATCATGACCCCACTAAGGAGCACCAGGCCACTGTCTCCTATACCATCACCAACCTTATCAGCTCTGGGGATCTCCCATCCACTGCCACCAACCTCATAGTTCCCACACCCCACAATTCCTGTTTCTACCTCCTACCCAAGATCCACAAACCTGCCTGTCCAGGTAGACCCATTGTCTCAGCTTTCTCCTGCCCCACCGAACTCATTTCTGCATACCTTCACACTGTCTTATCCCCCCTTGTTCAATCTCTTCCCACCTATGTTTGTGACACTTCTCACTCTGAATTTTTTCAATGATTTTAAGTTCCCTGGCCTCCACCGCCTTATTTTCACCATGGACGTCCAGTTCCTATCTGCCTCCATCCCCTACCAGTAGATCTCAAAGCTCTCCGCTTCTTTTTGGATTCCACACCTAACCAGTTCCCCTCTACCACCACTCTTCTCCATCTAGCAGAATTAGTCCTTACTGTCAATAATTTCTCCTTTGGCTCCTCCCACTTTCTCCAAACCAAAGGTGTAGCCAGGGGCACCCGCATGGGTCCCAGTTATGCCTGCCTTTTTGTTGGTTTGTGGAACAGTCCATGTTCCAAGTCTATACGGGTATCTGTCCCCTCTTTTCCTTTGCTACATTGACAGCTGCATTGGTGCTGCCTCCTGCACGCATGCTGAGCTCGTTGACTTCATTAACTTTGCCTCCAACTTTCACCCTGCCCTCAAATTTACCTGGTCCATTTCCAACACCTCCCTCCCATTTCTGTCTTCACCTCTGGAGACGGCCTATCTACTGATATCTACTATAAGCCTACAGACTCTCACAGCTACCTGGACTATTCCTCTTCCCACCCTGTCTCTTGCAGAAGTGCTATCCCCTTCTTACAATTCCTCCGTCTCCACTGCATCTGCTCTCAGGATGAAGTTTTTCATTCCAGGACGAAGGAGATGTCTTCCTTTTTTAAACAAAGGGGCTTCCCTTCTTCCACCATCAACTCTGTTCTCAAACGCATCTCTCCCATTTCCCCCACATCTGCCCTCACCCCATCCACCCACCACCCCGCTCGGGATAGGGGTCCCCTTGTCCTCACCTACCACCCCACCAGCCTCCAGATCCAACATATAATTCTCCGTAACTTCCGCCACCTCCAACGGGATCCCACAACCAAGCACATCGTTCCCTCCCCCACTCTTTCTGCTTTCCACAGGGATTGCTCCCTACACGACTCCCTTGTCCATTCACTGCCCCCCCCCCATCCCTTCCCACCAATCTCCCTCCTGGTACTTATCCTTGCAAACGGAACAAGTGCTACACCTGCCCTTACACCTCCTCCCTTACCACCATTCAGGGCCCCAGACAGTCCTTCCAGGTGAGGCGACACTTCACCTGTGAGTTGGCTGGTGTGGTATACTGCGTCCAGTGCTCCCGATGTGGCCTTTTATATATTGGTGAGACCCAACGCATCCTGGGAGACCATTTCGCTGAACACCTACGCTCGGTCCACCAGAGAAAGCAGGATCTACCAGTGGCCACACATTTTAATTCCACATCCCATTCCCATTCTGATATGTCTATCCATGTCCTCCCCTACTGTCAAGATGAAGCCCCACTCCGGTTGGAGGAACAACACCTTATATACCGGCTGTGTAGCCTCCAACCTGATGGCATGATCATTGACTTCTCCAACTTCCGTTAATGCCCCTCCTCCCCTTCTTACCCCTTTCCTGATATATTTAGTTCTTTTCTCCCCCCTCCCTGTTTCTTTCTCTCTGCCTATCACTCTGCCTGTTCTCCATCTCCCTCTGGTGCTCCCCTCCCCCTTTCTTTTTCCCTCGGCCTCCTGTCCCATGATCTTTTCCCTTCTCTAGCTCTGTATCCCTTTTGCCAATCACCTTTTTGGCTCTCAGCTTCACCCCACCACCTCCAGTCTTCTCCTATCATTTTGCATTTTCCCCTCCCCCTCCTACCTTCAAATCTCTTACTATCCTTTGTTAGTCCTGACGAAGGGTCTCGGCCCGAAACATCAACAGCGCTTTTCCCTATAGATGCTGCCTGGCCTGCTGCGTTCCACCAGCATTGTGTGCGTGTTGAATGAGTTTGTTGATTCTGTTGGTGTCTGCTACCCCAGCACACAACAGCAAACATAATAGCAAAAGCCACCACAGACTCGTAGAACATCCTCAGCATCGTCTGGCAGATGTTAAAGGACCTCAATCTCCTCAGGAAATAGAGATGACTCTGACCCTTCTTGTAGACAGCCTCAGTGATCTTTGACCAGTCCAGTTTATTGTCAATTCATATCAGCAGGTATTTGTAATCCTCCACCATGTCCACACTGACCCCTTGGATGGAAACAGGGGTCACCGGTGCCTTAGCCCTCCTCAGGTCCACCACCAGCTCCTTAGTCTTTTTCACATTAAGCTGCAGATGATTCTGCTCACACCATGTGACAAAGTTTCCCACCGTAGCCCTGTACTCAGCCTCATCTCCCTTGCTGATGCATCCAACTATGGCAGAGTCATCAGAAAACTTCTGAAGATGGCAAGACTCTGTGCAGTAGTGGAAGTCTGAGGTGTAGATGGTGAAGAGAAAGGGAGACAGGACAGTCCCCTGTGGAGCCCAAGTGCTGCTAACCACTTTGATACACAGTGTTGCAAGCACACGTACTGTGGTCTGCCAGTCAGGTGATCAATAATCCATGACACCAGGGAAGCATCCACCTGCATCACTGTCAGCTTCTCACCCAGCAGAGCAGGGCGGATGGTGTTGAACGCAATGGAGAAGTCAAAAAACATGACCCTCACAGTGCTTGCCCACTTGTCCAGGTGGGTGTAGACACGGTTCAGCAGGTAGATGATAGTATCTTCAACTCCTAGGCGGGGCTGATAGGTGAACTGGAGGGGGTCTAAGTGTAGCCTAACCATAGGCTGGAGCTGCTCTAGAACAAGTCTCTCCAGGGTCTTCATGATGTGGGAGATCAATGCCATCGGTCTGTAATCATTGGAGCCAATGGGGCGCGGCGTCTTTGGTACAGGGACGAGGCAGGACGTCTTCCACAGCACAGGAACCCTCTGGAGACTCAGGCTCAGGCTGAAGACATGTTGAAGTACTCCACACAGCTGGGGGGGTCACAGGCTTTGAGCACCCTGGGGCTGACACCATCCGGGCCTGCAGCCTTGCTTGGGTGGAGACGTTTCAGCTGTCTTCTCACCTGTTCAGCTGTGAAGCCCACCATGGTGGTTTCAGGTGTGGGAGGGGTGTGGTCATGAGAGCAGGGCAGGGGGCTGTGAGGAGGGGTAGGATGGGAGAGTGGAGTTTGTGTTTGTCTGTACATGGGGGCTACACTGTGCGTCTCAGTACATGGGTTCACTGGATATTGGTTGTCTGTACATGGGAGCTACAAATGGGGGCAAAAAAAATGTTTGTCTGTACATTGGGAGCTACACTGTGCTTGTCGGTATATGGTGTCTACACTGTTTTTGACTGTACATGGGGCCCTACACTGTTTGTTTGTATATGGGTGGTCTAGCCTGTGTTTGTACATTGGGGGGACTACATGATGTTTGCCTGCAACCATATAGATTCATATAACAATTACAGCACAGAAACAGGCCATCTCAGCCCTTCTAGTCTGTGCTGAATGCTTACTCTCACCTAGTCCCACTGACCTGCACTCAGCCCGTAACCCTCCATTCCTTTCCTGTCCATATACCTATGGGATCTACACTGTGTATGTCTGTGCATGGGGGCTACATGTGTTTGTCTGTACATGGGGGCTACACTGTGCCTGTTTGTACATCTGGGGGCTACACAGTGTTTGTCTGTACATGGGTCTACACTGTGTCTGTATGTGGGAACTACCCTGTGTTTGTCTGTACATGGGGTCTACACAGTGTTTGTCTGCACACTATGGTGCTACACTGTGATTGTACATGGGAGCTACACTGTGTTAGTAAATGGGGTGCTACAGTGTATTTGTCTGTACATCGGGGGCCTACACTGTTTGTTTGTACATGCAGGGACTACACAGTGTTTGTCTGCATATGGGCGGGCTACATTTTGTTTCTCTGTACATGGGAGCTACACTGTGTTTATCAGTCATTGGGCATGAGAGAGATTGGAGAGATTGGACTTGTACACACTGGAATTGAGAAGATTGAGAGGGGATCTGATTGAAACATTTAAGATAATTAAAGGATTTGATAGGATTGAGGCAGGAAATACGTTCCAGATGTTGGGAGAGTCCAGTACCAGAGGGCATGGATTGAGAATAAGAGGTCAGTTATTTAAAACAGAGCTGAGGAAGAGCTTCTTCTCCCAGAAAGTTGCGGAGGTGTGGAATGCACTGCCTCGGAAGACGGTGGAGGCCGTCTTGTACAGACAAACACTGAGTAGTCCCTCATGTACAAGCAACCACAGTGTAGGACCGCAATGTACAAATGTTGTGTTCCACCCATGTACCAACATAGTAGCAACCATTTACAGACAAACACAGTAGAGACAGAGTGCTGTACCCCCATGTACAGACAAACACAATGTAGCTCCCATGTACAAACTCAGTGTAGACCCCATTACAACACAGTGAAGCCCCCCCATGTGTAGACAAATACTGTGTAGCCACCCCCCCATTTACAGAAAAACATTGTGTAAATGCCCATGTACAAACACAGTGTAGCCCCCATGTACAGACAAACACACTGTAGCACCCCATGAACCAACACAGTTTAGGTCCTATGTACAGACAAAAACTGCGTAGCCCCCATGTACAGACAAAAACTGCGTAGCCCCCATGTACAGACAAAAACTGCGTAGCCCCCATGTACAGACAAAAACTGCGTAGCCCCCATGTACAGACAAAAACTGCGTAGCTCCCATGTACAGACAAACACACTGTAGCACCCCATGAACCAACACAGTTTAGGTCCTATGTACAATCACAGTGTGGACCCCATGTACAGACAAAAACTGCGTAGCCCCCATGTACAGACAAACTCAGTGTAGCCCCCATGTACAGACAAACTCAGTGTAGCTCCCATGTACAGACAAACACACTGTAGCACCCCATGAACCAACACAGTTTAGGTCCTATGTACAATCACTGCGTGGACCCCATGTACAGACAATCACTGCGTGGACCCCATGTACAGACAATCACTGCGTGGACCCCATGTACAGACAATCACTGCGTGGACCCCATGTACAGACAATCACTGCGTGGACCCCATGTACAGACAATCACTGCGTGGACCCCATGTACAGACAATCACTGCGTGGACCCCATGTACAGACAATCACTGCGTGGACCCCATGTACAGACAAAAACTGCGTGGACCCCATGTACAGACAAAAACTGCGTGGACCCCATGTACAGACAAAAACTGCGTAGCCCCCATGTACAGACAAAAACTGCGTAGCCCCCATGTACAGACAAAAACTACGTAGCCCCCATGTACAGACAAAAACTACGTAGCCCCCATGTAAAGACAAAAACTACGTAGCCCCCATGTAAAGACAAAAACTACGTAGCCCCCATGTAAAGACAAAAACTACGTAGCCCCCATGTAAAGACAAAAACTGCGTAGCTCCCATGTACCATCTAACAGTGTTGTCCCCCCATGTACAGACAAACACAGTGTAGGACCCCAATATACAAACATTGTGTTGCCCCCATGTACAGACAAGAATAGTGTAGCCCCCCCCCATATACAGACAAACCTAGTGTAGCCACCCCCATGTACAGATCACAACAAAGTAGCCCACACGTAGAGACAAGCACAGGGTTGACCAACCCCATGTATAGATATACATAGTTTAGCCCTAATATACAGACAAACACTGTGTAGACCCTCCATGCAAGACAAACACAGTATAGCCCCCTATGTACAGAGAATCACAGTGTGGGCCCGCATTGTACAGACGAATACTGTGTAGTCCCGCAATGTACAGGCAAACCAGTGTAGACCCATGTACAGGCAAACATAGGGTAGCTCCCATGTACAGACAAGTTTAGTGTAGCCCCCGTGTACAGACAAACACAGTGTCACCCCTGTGTACAAAGTGTAGCTCCCATGTACAGTCAAACATAGTGTAGACCCCCATATGCAGACAAACACCATGTAGCCCCATTGTACCGACACAGTGTAACCTCCCATGTACCAACAAACACAGTGTAACCCCCATGTGCAGACAAACACTGAGTCCCGCAATGCACAGGCAAACAGTGTTGACCCATGTACAGACAAGCACAGTGTAGCCCCCATGTAAAGACAAAAACAGTGTCGATCCCATGTACCAACATACAGTGTAGTGCCCCATGCACAGACAAACAGTGTAGACCCCATGTACAAACACCATGTAGCCCCTTTGTACTGACAAACACAGTGTAGCCTCGCATGTACCAACAAATACATTGTAACCCCCCCATGTACTGACAGAGTAGCTGCCATGTACACTGTGTAGCCCCCATGCACAGATATACACATTATAGCCCCCCCGTACAGAGAAACGCAGTGTAGCTCCCCCCCATGTTCCAATAAACATAGAAGCCAGGCCCATGCATAGAGAACCACAATGCAGTCCCCCATGTACACACACAGTGTAGTCTCCCATGTACAATCAGATACAGTGTATCCCCCTATGTACAGATAAGCACAGTGTAGCCCCCATGTACAAACACCTGGGAGACTCTCAGGATGTATCTGCTGGTTCAAAAAGTGCTGGAAGCATTTTCTCAGAAGCAGAATCTGTCAGAAGCCAAGGTGGACCTGCATCTTTAAACAGATTTAAAGCCTAGTGTTAAAAATGTTGATGTGAGAACAGGCCAACTTTACTATTTCTAATCAAACACTCAATAGATCAGGCTGGTTAATAATGATGACAAAATGAATGTGTCTTGTGATCTTCACCAATGCTGTTTGATGGGGTTCCTAGTTTTTGCACATGGACTGTAATTTATTCATTTATAGAGAGGTGATGGATCAGCCTTATGGCCTAACAAGCTACAACACCTAGCTTTGCACCTATTGAACTGTATCCTAAGCAAAGTGCAGTTTACAATGACCAATTAACCCAGCAGCTGGTACATCTTTGCTTTGCCGGATCAAACCGGATATCCTGAGGAAACCCACCTGGCTCACAGGGAGAACACGTAATCTACTGTATTTCGAGATGGCACATTGGAATTAAACTCTGAACTGTGGAATGCCTCTAGCTCTAATAGAGTCACACTAACTCTTACACTACCATGTGGGAAACTCCAAGGGGATCATGATTAGATGAAAAATAATTACTCAGTTTTCTTTTGGTTTTTTAGAGAATATCACCATTGAGATTTGGACATTTGCCAAAAAATTATTTATGTCTTTGAATAGCACAAATTTAGGCTACAGATTTCAAGGGGGGCTAGATAACACTTGTCAAAAGGGCAAAGTTCAATAGTCATGGGAGATTTCAATATGTAGGTAGATTGGGAAAATTAGGATGGTACTGGAACCAAGAGAAAGAATTTATAGAATGACTACAAGGCGACTTTTTTGAGCCCATGAGGAAATCTGCAATTCTGGATTGGGTGTTGTGTAATGAACCAAATTTATTAGGGAGTTTATGGTAAAGGTTCATTGTATGATAAAATTCACCCTGCAATTTGAGAATAAAAAGCGAAAAGTCAGATTATCAGTATTACAGTGAAGTAAAAGGAAGTACAGAGGTATGAGAGAGGAGCTGGTCAAAGTTGGCACAACTGGGAATGACAGAACAGCAATGGCTGGAGTTTCTGGGAGCAATTCCAATAGATACGTCCCAAAGAAGTACAAGTATTCAAAAGGCAAGATGATGCACTGTAGCTGACAAGGGAAGGAAAAGCCAATATAAAAGCAAAAGAGAGGGCACATAATGGAGCAAAATGAGTGGAAAGTTAGAGGGTTGGGACTTTTTAAAAAAAAAACACAGAAAGTAACTCCAAAACATAACGAGCCCTAACTCCCGGGAGGCAACGCACCATCCTGGTGTCCCTTTGTGGCCAGAGAACTTCTTTTCTGCCCTCCTAACTATAGAGTCTCCTATCACTACTGCACTCCTGACTTTGCCCATTGTGTTGAGTCTCAGAGCTGGCCTGGCAGTACTCAAAGGTGTATACTTGTCACTGAGGGAAGTGGCCACAGGGAAATCCTGCACTGACTTCTTAGTCCCCTTAATTTCAAAGGATTAGAATATAAAAGGAAGGATGTAAGATGTTACCAAGAAGGTAAACTGCTTGATCTGGAGGGAAGATCACGGCGGAAAAATATCAGAATCTACAATGTTCCCAAAGGAGCGGAGGGCTCATCTATGACAGAGTTTGTCCGAAAGTTACTGCGGGAAGTGCTGGATCTTCGCCCGGCTATGGAGCTGGAAGTCGAAAGAGCCTACTGCATGCTCGTCCCGAAACCTACCCGGGATAGAAAGCCACGCTCAATAATAATAAAATTCCTTTGGTACAGCATCAAGGCTGGGATACCACGAAGGGCCTGGGGTAAGAAGAGAGTGTTTTACGACGATAAATTAATATATTTTGACCAAGATTACCCCCCCCCCGCAGTCCTGCAGAAACGCAAAGAATACTCCGAAGTAAAGCGACTACTAAAGCAAAATAAGATTAGATTTCAAACTCCATACCCTGCTAAACTTCAAGTGTTTTATGACAATGGGAGGCGGTTGTACCAGACAGTTGAAGGGGCAACTACAGACATGAAGGCTGGAGGGTTGCCCGTCAGCATGACCAAAACGAGGGAAAGCCTGGCTGAGGAATTATCCTGCTCTGCTTAGGAAATAATGCGAGAATCAAGAAGACAGGAGATGGAAGGAGGCCGAGAGAAATATATCAGGAAGAGACCAGGAGTTTCCCAAAGACAGTCCTCACCCTCTTCAGAAGAGCCATAAGGTTTGGCTAACTTTAAAAATGTTGAGAAGCTAAACAGAAGCAAAAGTACACAGTGATATACCTATCTCAAGAAATACTTACTATAATGTGGATTTTATATTACTTAGTTGTTATTCTTTATTCGCTCACTTACTCCTTTTTCCCCACCAAAATTAGAATATATGTGTGTGCATAGATGTGTATGTATATGATGTGTGTATGTATGTATGTGTATATATATATATATTTGTGTGCATATATATGTATATGTAGGAGTACACAGGGAAATCTTTTCTGTGTAGTGGATTTGTTCACTGACTTTTATGAATACTGCAATAGGGGCCCTCAACTCTCAAGTAGGAGGGGTTATCCCCCACAGCTGGACATTTCCCCTAGCTCAATGCAGGGTCATCTACTAGAGACCTCAGCCTTAGAATCACATGTTTGTTGCCATTTTTGTTGTTATTTGCGTTTCTTGGTTCTTATTTGTTCAGGGAGTAGATCGATTAAGTTTTATTCTAATTTCAATGATACATTGACAGATAAATACAGATGGCTAAGGACAAGGTAAAATTCATTTCTTTTAAAGTCAATGGGCTATTAAATCCAATCAAATGTAAGAAAATTTTATCCAAAAAGAAAAAAGAACAAGTCCATGTAGTATATTTACAGGAAACTCATTTAAGTTTTTTTAAAAAAACTAAAGAGAATGGGCTTCACTAATCTGTTTTTCTCCACATATAAATCAGGACATAGGAGAGGAGTTGCTATTCTTATCTCAAGTAAGCTAAATTTTGAAAAAGTATTTGAAATGGGAGATAAAGAGGGCAGATATATTCTGGTAAGGGGGAATATAGACTGCAATTCAGTTACCCTATTGAATATATACACACCCCCGGGAAGTGATATTGATTTCTTTCAGAAAATTACTGATATTATAACGGAAACAGAAGGTCTCCTGATAAGTGGGGGAGACTTAAATTTACAATTACAACCAAATTTAGACTCTTCCAATAGAAAAACCTATGAAATAAAACCCTTACATAAGAAAGTTAATACACTTTTTGAGGATGTTGGTTTAATTGATATATGGAGGGACCTTTACCCTGACAGAAGGGATTACACTCATTATTCTTCTCCTCATTCTGTATATACAATAGACTATTTCATAACATCTGGAAAAGACAAAGACAAAATAAACACCTGGGGAATTGAGAGAATAGATACAAGTGACCATGCACCTACATATTTATCTGTTGATTTTGACATACAACCAAAGAATGCTATTTGGAAACTAAATTCTACTTTAAGGAGCAAATTTAAAAAGAAATTGGTCTTTACTCAGAATTCAATGATAATGGAAAGGTTTCACCTCCCATTTTATGGGATACTCTAAAGGCAGTCTTAAGAGGGAAAATTATAGCAATATCTTCATATAAGAAAAAATAAGGAATAATACATTAGAGGAATTACAAAATAGGCTGAAGGAACTACACAAATTAAATTTGGCACAGGATACATTAGGGGAAGTTAAAAGAATTAGGAATGAAATAAATAATTTGGCTACACAAGAAATCAGGAAAAACAGACATTATGAAACTGAATCAAAATCTATGAAAATACTGGCATGGAAACTGAAAAAAAAAGATAGCAGAAAATACAATTCATAGAATTAGGGACCCAAGAATGAAAATGATAAAAAATAAGCTAAGTGAAATTCAAGAAGCTTTTGAAGTGTTTTAGAAAACTCTATATTCCTAAGTTCCAGGGGGAAGCATAACCCAAATTGACAACTTCTTGAATTCTCTAGAGTTACCCACTTTAAGCGAAGAACAAAATAGAACGATGACTGCTGACATAACTGAAGTTGAATTAAAAGCAGCAATTAGTAGGCTTAAGTTAAGCAAGTCACTAGGATCAGGTGGGTATACAACAGAGTGGTACAAAGAATTTAAAAATGAGTTAATTCCTGTTTTACTGCCCACACTGAACTGGGCTCTAAAAAAGGCACAAATGCCACCCAGTTGGAAGGAAGTGATAATCTCAGCTATACCGAAAGAAGGCAAGGATAAAATGGAATGCGGGTCATTTAGACCAATACCCGTTCTTAATGTAGATGATAGGTTATTTACCTCCATCATGGCCAAATGATTAGAGGAGTTTCTACCCATACTGATACATAATGATCAGACAGGTTTTAATTGACAACGCCAGACACAAGACAATATACGAAGGACACTTCACATTATGGATCATATACAAAAAAATAAAGTCAAAGCAATAGTGATAAGCATGGACGCTGAAAAAGCATTTGATTCAGTTAATTTGAATTTTCTTTACAGAGTTTTACATAGATTTGGTTTCCAAGACAATTATTAAAACTATACAGACACTATATGTCAATCCTACTACTAGGATTAAAATCAATGGATACTTATTAAATAGTCTTACCCTAGAAAGGGGCACGAGACAGGGTTGTGCATGGTCACCACTAGTCTTCGCGTTATATCTGGAACCATTAGCTCAATACATCAGACAAAATGAAGCTATCAGGGGAATTATTATTAAAGGGACAGAGCATAAATTGGCTTGTTATGCGGATGACATTTTGATCTATCTAGGGCAACCAACATACTCTTTACCTAAATTGATGCAATACTTTGAACAATATGGTCAATTATCAGGATACAAGATCAACATAGATAAAACCCAATTACTTTCATATTACTATAGTCCACCAAGAGAAATTGAAAGTCGATACCCCTGGGCATGGCACACAGAGTCTTCCAAATATTTGGGCATCATTATGCCAAAAGATTTGGCAAAATTATCAGAATGTAATTATCAGCCTTTATATAAAAAAATTAAGGAAGATGTGGCAAGATGGAACCTGATTCCTTTGTTCAGTCTCCGTTCAAGGATTGAGTCTATTAAAATGAATATACTGCCCAGACTGTTATATCTCTTTCAGACCCTACCAACAGAGATCAATCAAAATCAATTCAATGAATAGAACAAGATGCTATCAAGGTATATTTGGCAGGGTAAAAGGCCTAGAGTTTGTCTCAAAACTTTGCAGTTAGCAACAGAAAAGGGAGGATGGGGCCTACCTTCTCTTAGAGATTATTATCTTGCAGCACAGTTGAGAGCTGTGATATGTTGGTGCAACCCATCATATGACGTTCAATGGAAAAACATTGAGGAGCGGGTACTTCCCATCCCCATACAAGCAATTTTGGCTGATAACAACCCACAAAGGTACATAAGTTCTATTGATAACCCATGGGTGAAATTGACTCTTAAAATATGGAAAACTACTATCAAAGAATATAACCTAAACGGAGATATTGCAATTCTTAAATTGTGCAAATGACTGATTTTACACCAAATAAATTGGATGCTAGATTTAAGGACTGGACAGCTAAAGGAATAACAGTTCTTTGCAACATAATGAAAGAAGGAACACTGTTCAGTTTTGAAATGCTTAAAGAGAAACACCTATTAGATAAACAAGATGTTTTTAAAATTGGTATTTACAGATGCAACAATATGTTAATAAGACACTAAAAATGTAACCAAGGCAAATGCATGCTTGATAGAGCTCTTTAGAAAAGTATATAATTCAGATAATGGTAGTAGAATCATTTCAAGCATGTATACGGGGTTGTCAAATCTTAAAACACATTCGACTTCATACATTTAAACAAAATGGGAGAAGGAAGGAGGGATAATTGTATCTGAGGAAGAATGAATAATACTATGGAGGTATTAATGGAAGTGTACCAGTTCACAGAAATGGAGGGAGTTCGGATGGAAAAACTTGATAAGATATTTTATTACACCCTCTCAGAAATCCCATTATGATGGTAACCTCCTTGTTTGCTGGAGAAATTGTGGAAATCAAAATGCAAATCATTATCATATTTTTTGGGACTGCACTGTTATCAAAAACTATTGGAGAGGGATACACAATGCCTTACAAGACATCTTTAAATGTGAAATACCCTTAGAGAGTAAGATCATATATTTTGGATATATACCTCAAGAATGGTTGAAAAGAGATAAGTATTTAATGAATATACTGTTGGTGGCTGGTAGGAAGACTCTTACTAGGAAATAGTTATCACAGGAGAGCCCAACTTTAAATACATGGATGGAAATTACAATGGACATTTACAATATGGAGAAGATAACAGCATCTGTTAATCATAAGCTGGAACAATTTGATTCATTCTGGGGAAAATGGTTTAACTACATAATGTCTCATAGGCCTGATTTTATTCTCACAAATCAATGAATATGATGTAAAAAAAAATCACTCCCTACCTGTACATAGTTCTTTCCTTTTGCTTGTTTTTTTCTTTCCACTCATTTCTATAAGTATATACCTCTGATAAATACTTTGTGGAGATTTGTGATATATATATGATTATATGATATATATGTACAATGTCTGAAATACATCTTATGGAAATGTTAGTTTGATGAACTTCAATAAAAAAATACAAAAAAAAGAAAGGCCTAGATAGGGTGGATGTGGAGAGGGTGGTGGGGAAGTCTGGGCACAACCTCAGAATAGTCTAGAAATGAGGAGGAATTTTTTTTTTAGCCAGAGGGAGATGTGGAATTCATTGCCACAGGTGACTGCCGTGGCAAGGTCATTGTGTGTATTTAAGGCTGAGGTCAATAGGTTCTTTATTGATAAGGGTGTGAAAAGTAACAGGGAGAAGGCTGTTGAGAGGGAAATGGAGCAGCCATGATGAAATAGTGGAACAGACACGATGGGCTGAATGGCCTGATTCTGTTCCCATGCCTTATGGTCTTATGAATTTGTACTCTTTCAATTGAACCATTCTCTGATGAACAGTTGGGCTTAGGAAGGTGAAACAGTTATCTTGTGTGGTTAGTGCAAATATTGCAGAGGACTGACAGAATGCACCAGAGTTTAGGATGAGGCAGGTTAAATGGCAGAGATGGATATTTGAATATGAGAAGAAACAAGACTGGATCTGAAACTAAAACATTCCCTTTACAAGAATATAAAATCATAGCTAGTTAATATTAATATTTGCTAGCTAATGTTTTCTTGTGCACTAAATCCATATACTGAGAATATTAGACACAACCTGCCCTGATTTCTGAGTAATTTTTTTGTGACTTCCAAGAGATATTTTCCATCAGTAATACTCCCAGCTGAAACTTGAATGGGGTCGATGCTGAAGACCATAACCTGAAGGTCAATCAGAATTCCAGAATTCAAATCCTGAAGTGTGGAGGCCTGTTCTTGAGTTTGACTGTCCATGAGTGGTAGAGAGAGTAGGAGGGAGGCAAGAAGCTTGAGTTTGAGGAATATTCATGAGTGGGAGGGAGAGTAGGAGGGAGGCAAGGAGTTTGCTTTGGTCTTGGAGTTTTGTTGCTTCTTGTGTTGGTTTTATTTTATATTTTAATGCAAGTGATAAATAAATCTGAATCTGGAGATAGGGAAAAGGGGTGTGTGATGCATAAGTTAGAGAAAGAATGGTGAGAAAACTGGAAGATGAGGTACAGCCAGAAGTAGAGGAATGAAAAGAGGCAACAACATGCAAAGTACACAGTCAAAATCTGGTTGGAATGGTCCCAGTACCTCATTAATGTGAAAGCTGCCTCATAGTTAGACAGGTTGGTGAACACGCTGGCCTTCATCTGTCAGGGTTCTAAGTACAGGAGCTGGTACGTTATGACCCAGCTGTCCAAGTCATTGGAAAGCCTGCACTCGGAGTACTAAGGTGAATACCAAGGATAAAGGCCCAAGGAGTGAATTAGAAGTCTGGAAGTTGTGGCTCTGTAACTCATTTTCACCAACAGACCAAACATCCAATCTTCTTTAAATTAACAATTGCAACAACTTTCTTTTATCAAAACATCAAAATAAAAATAAACTAAAATGCATATCATTAATTGCATTCTAATTTCATACATTAATTCATTACATAATTATTTAAAATTCCCCTTGAACACTTCCTTGGTCACTATACTGCACTCAGTTTTCCGTGAAGCTCTCCATCAAAGGATATGTATGGTGAGAAGGCAGGAGTATGGAATTGAGTGGGATCCAGGATCAGCCATGATGAAATGGTGGAGCAGACTAATGCTGCTTATGGTCTTAACTCCACCTACGGCAGAATTAGGACCCTTGCTGAGGTGTTGAGTCAATCAGTCACAAAATTTCTGTTCCTGTTGTGCTTGTATACAATAACACTCCAAACAACAGTCAGCTCAAAGACAATTATCTGTACCGAGAGCAACAACCATGATTTAATTTTCAACTGCATTTCTCGCATAAGATTTTGTAAATTAATCAGTTTAACCCAATCTTAAACTATTCTTAAAGTGCACTAAAATAGAATATACTAACATTTAGAAAAAGGAACTAGCTAGTTTGGACAGATCATTGAAACATATTTTGGCCCTATGAAATGGGTAGTGGGCAGTTCTGAATTCCAACTCAGACTTCATGGTCACAGATTTGCTGATCACTCATTTAAAGATAAACACAAGAGATTCTGTAGATGCTGGAAATTCAGAGCAACACACATAAAACACTGGAGGAATTCAGCAGGTCAAGCAGCAACTATGAAGAGGAATAAAGAGCTGATGTTCAGGGTTGAGACCCTTTATCAGGACCAGAATGGAATGGGGAAGAAGCCAGAATATGATGGTGTGGATGAGGGAGAGGGAAAAGTGCACAGGTTAGAAGGTGCTAGGTAACACCAGGTGAGGAGGAAACATAGGTGGTGGGGAAGGGGGGCAGGGAGAAATAAAGTGATAAGCTGGGAGGTAATAGGTGAAACCAAGTGAGGGAGAAAGTAGGTGGATGGATGGGGATAAAGTGAGAAGCTGGGAGATGATAGCTGGTAAAGGTAAAGGGCTGAAGAAGAGGGAATGAATCATTTAAAGTGCTTGTATACTGTGTATATGCTAATTCTTCCTGCAAAGGCATCTGTGCAGACTGCATTGGAGATTCGAGACTGAAAATCACATCTTGACTTTAACCATGTAATCACCGTTGAGACAAGTGCAGAAACAAACCGCTTCATAATAAGTACTTGATTTTCCTTAAAATTACTTCCTTGCATTTCAGATGAGCCACTTTGAAAGTGCTGTGCATTTTTGAATTTAAATTAAGCTTCTGTCCAGTCAAATGTTCTGTTAACAGTACTGGGAATGATGTCCTCATTCTGACTCCATGTAATATTTCATTCATGATAGTCTGTTCAATTGTCCTTGACTATATTCAATCAAATCTTTCAAATCATGTATTTAACATTCAGAGCAGTTGACCACAGTTTGAAACTATTCTGAAAATTTGCTCAGATTTTCCTAATTTTAATATAGAAGTTTTACTTTGACTAAAGCAAAGCCATCCATTTTGGAAAAAAAGCATTGAAGCAGTTATGCAATTTAAAGCTTGAATTTTGATCTTTTTTGATTTTAAAGTTAGAGGATGGGTTAAATATTTGGCCTTTAAAATATTAATATAAATATTTGTTTCTGGAATTTTTAAAAACTGAAGAGGGTGTCAGCCTGTTCCATCACAGCCTGTCACAAGGGGACAGGAGGATGGACACAAGTGCAGGACACAGGCACTGAAGTACTAGGGGCAGGACAGGAATAAGGATAGAGCCAAATGGGGAGACCAAGGTGTGCTAGGTAATCCTGGGGTTCAGAGAGAGTTCATGGCTAGGCTGGGTCTTGGAGTCCATGGCTAGGCAGGAGAGCTCCCTGGGCAGCCACCTAACTCCTGGGCAGGGCCACCTCTCAGGCAGGAACACAGAGGCCCAGGCAAGACACAGAACACCTGGGCAAGTAGCAGGCACAACCCATCAGAGGTGAGGGGTAGGAAGGAGACAGAGTCCCCCCTCCAGGCAACAGCAGTCCAGCCTGCTACCCAATGAAGGCAAGGGATCAGAAGGGAACTTGGTCCAGGGTAACTCCAAGGCTAACTCACAGAACTTGAGGATGAAGCCGTGGGCCCTCCAAGCCAGGATGACTGGAACAAACACAGCCAATCAGACAGAACACCTCAGAACATGGCAAACCGGCTCATACAAGACAACCAGCAAACAGGACAAAACAGGTTCAGAGCAGGACAACCCCCAACTAGGCTTGGTCCCAGAGTCCCTTATATCCACCTGCCAGCTGATAGGCAACAGGTGCACCTTCTTAAGCCAAAATAATCCTATTTGAGTGACAGGAGGGATGGCTGCAAGACCCAGAGTCCACATATCAGATCAAGACCCAGAATGCAGGCTCTGGACTGGACCATAACAGTTCCCCCCCCCCCCCACCCCACAAAGGGAGCCTCCAGGCAACCAAGGAGAGTCTTTAGGGCTAGGGACATTACAGGTGGGTGGGGGGTGGGAAGATATTCAGACCAGAGAGAACCCCAGGGTAATGGAAAATAGACTCCACTGCCTGCATTGCTGGGTCTATGCTGAGGGGGGTTGTTCTGTAACAAGGGGACAGGAGGCTGGGCCCAAGTGCAGGACACAGGCATTGAATTACTAGGGGCAGGACAGGAATAACTAAAGGATAGAACCAGATGGGGAGACCAGGGCATGCAGGGGAGATGGATTATGCTAGGTAATTCTGGGGTTCAGAGACAGTCCATGGCTGGGCTGGAGAGCTCCCTGGGCAGCCACCTAACTCCTGAGTAGAGCCACCTCCCAGGCAGGAACAGAGGCCTGGGCAAGACACAGAACACCTGGGCAGGTACAGGCACAACCCATAGGGGGTAAGGGGTAGGATGGGGCAGAGACCTCAGGGTGGTCCACATATTCCTGGGCAGGGCCACCTCCGAGGCAGGAACACAGAGGCCCAGGCAAGACACAGGACAACTGGGCAGGTAGCAGGCACAACCCATCAGAGGTGAGGGATAGGAAGGGGACAGAGTCCCCCCCACCAGGTAACAGCAGTCTGGCCTGCTACCCAACAGAGGCAGGGATCAGAAGGGAACTTGGTCCAGGGTAACTCCAAGGCTAACTCACAGAACTTGACGATGAAGTCATGGGCCCTCCAAGCCAGGATAAAGAACCAATTAGACAAAACTCCTCAGAACATGGCAAACCAGCTCATGGCAGGTCCCAGACTAGGCTCAGTCCCAGAGTCCCTTATATCCACCTGCCAGCTGATAGGCAACAGGTGCACCTTCTTAAGCCAAGATGATCCTATTTGGCTTAAGGGTGACAGGAGGGATGGCCACAAGACCCGGAGTCTGGAGTACGCTGACCAGATCAAGACCCGGAATGCGGGCTCCGGACCAGACCATTACACAGCCCTACTTACCACTGAGGACAACTTCAAGAGATGATGCCTCAAGAAGGCGGCATCCATCAATAAGGACCCACACCATCCAGGACATGACCTCATGACCTCTTCTTACCTACCATTGGGGGAGGAGATCCAGGAGCTTAAAGATACACAACAGTGATTCAGGAACTGATTCTTGGAAACTGATGAAGGGTCTTGGCCTGAAAAATCAACTGTGTACTTTTTTCCGTAAATACTGCCTGACCTGCTGAGTTTCTCCAGCATTTTGTGCATGTTGCTTGGATTTCCAGCATTTGCAGAATTCCTCTTGTTTGTGGTACAGCTCCTTTCCATCTGCCATCGGATTTCTGAACAGTCCATGAACACATGTACACCACCCCGTCATTCCTTTTTGCTTGTACTGTTTATTTACTGTGTAATTTATGGTCATTTTTTGTCTTTGCACTGTACAACTGTCTGATAAAATAAATTTCATTATATATATGACAGTGATAATGAATTTAATTCTGATTCAGAGAGATTAAAGCAATTCATAGAAATCTTAATTCGTGTTCTTTTATGCCTATAAACAAAATCAGACCAGGAATCAAACAGCTCCAAGACGTCATGTTGTTTGTACCATTATCAACAGTTGCAGTTTAATTTTGCACCTCTTTTCGCAAATCCAAAGTCCGGCTTATTGCCAAATGCATAAGTACACAGGAACAATGTAAAACTCACAGGCAGCAGAATCACAAGGACAAATCTTCACAGAAGCAGCACTCACAACAAAAACAGAAGGTAAACATAAAAAAAATATATTTTTATACAAGAAAGAAAACAATTGGAACAAATAAGTCCATTTTAGTGAAAGGTGACCAAAATTGTCATAATGTTGCTAAACTCTGGCGGTTAGGGTTGTGCCAATCCCCAAGCTTCTCTGATATACTCTGACTCCATACTGGAGTTTGCTAACATTCCTTTTCAAACATATATGCTTTAATGATAAGCAATCAGATGGAGATGAGGTTTTTCCTCACCTTGCGAGCAAAATGACATCAGAGGCAAAGAATGTCATCATGTTTGGAAAAGTATTCAACTTTCTTGGGCTATGGACCCAGAGAGGAAGGTGTGGTTAGGCCTGGTCTCACATTTTTGATGAACAGGGAAAGGATGAGTCTCGATGTCTCAACCCGCAATGTCAAATACTGTTTATTAATTTCCATGGATGCTGCCTCAGCTGCTGAGTTCCTACAGCATATTGTGTGCCTTGGAAAGGAAGGGTCTGTGCTAAATATTCAACCTATTTATTGAGGGGGACTCATTCACATGCCAGTGAGGGTAAGAACAGGATGCTCTGGCGGATGAACACGTGGCTGAGGAACTGGTGTAGGGGGCAGTGTTTCAGATTTCAGGATCATTGGGACCTCTTCTGGAGCAGGTGGGACCTGTACAAGAGAGACGGGTTACATCTGAACTACAGGGGGACCAATATACTTGCAGGGAGGTTTGTTACTGTTATTGGGGAGGGTTTGAACTAGATTTGCAGAGGGATGGGAACCAGAGTGACAGAGCAGATAGTGGAGCAGGGGTGAAAATAAATTATGTTAAAAATTCATGCAAAGTCACAAATAGAGGGGTTGTGTGTGGTGGTAATAATCTTCTGAGGTGTGTCTATTTCAATGCTAGGAGTATTGTGGGGAAGGCAGACAAGCTGAGGGTGTGGATTGACACTTGGAATTACGACATTACAGCCATTAGTGAAACTTGGCTACAGGAGGGGCAGCACTGGCAGCTAATGTTCCAGGGTTCTGATGTTCTAGATATGATAGAGGCAGAGGAATGAGAGGTGGTGGTGGGGGCATGGCATTGCTAGTCAGGGAAAATGTTACAGCAGTGCTCAGGACAAATTAGAGGGCTTGTCTACTGAGGCCATATGGGTGGAGCTGAGAAACAAGAAAGGTATGACCACATTAATGGGGTTGTATTATAGACCACCCAATAGTCATCGAGAATTGGAAGAGCAAATCTGCAGAGAGATGGCAGACAAATGCAGGAAACAAAGTTGTGTTAGTAGGGGATTCAAATTTTCCACATATTGATTGGGACTCCCATATCGTTAAAGGTCTAGATGGGTTAGAGTTTGTAAAATGTGTTCAGGAAAGTTTTCTAAATCAACATGTAGAGGTACTGACTAGAGACGATGCAATACTAGATCTCCTATCAGGAAACAAGTTAGGACAGGTGACAGAAGAGTGTGTAGGGAAACACTTTGGTTCCAGTGATCATAACATCATTAGTTTCAACTTGATCATGGATAAAGATAGATCTGGTCCTCGGGTTGAGGTTCTTTCTTTTTACAATATTTTTATTCAGAAGAAAAAAAACAGAGTGCAACGCATAGATACATCTCAACATAACTTATGTACATTCATATATTGTAATAAAATTGATCAAAATGTTATAGCATAACACATAAATACCACTCTGTAATCAAAAATTTGAAGATAGGTTATGCATCATAAAAGAAATGTTTTATATAAAAAAGTCAACCCCCTACCAACTACCAAAGAAAAAACTGATGGATGATAATGGATAATTAGAAAAAAAACATATTCGCTTAAGAAGAGAAGATAAAAATATATATAAAAGTCTGTGCACTGTTAAACTTTATAAATTGGAAAAGTAATTTAGTAAAGGTCCCCAGATATCATAAAAAGATAGTTTTGAATTTAAGACTGAACAGCAGATCTTTTCTAAATTTAAATAAGGCATAATAACACGTAGCCATTGAAGATGTGTAGGAAGTTTCCATTTAAACAAGATTGCTCTTCTTGCTAAAAGAGAGGTAAAAACTAAAACCTGTAGGTTAGGAGTATTTAAAGTTATATCTTCATTTGCAATAATACCAAACAAGGCAGTAAGGGGATTTGGGTCAAACTGGACCCTAAAAAGTTGTAAGAAGGTATGGAATACTTCCCGCCAAAACTTTTCAATTTTAGGGCAAAACCAAAACATATGAATTAAAGAGGCATCAGCAGAGTTGCATTTATTACAAAGTGGAGAAACATTCGGATAAAAACTGGAGAGTTTCTGTTTAGAAATGTAAGCTCTATGAATCACTTTAAATTGTAGAAGAGAATGACGAGCACAGAAAGATGATTTATTAACCCGTTTAAGAATTTTATTCCATCTATCATCAGAAATCTGACAATTTAGGTCATCCTCCCAAGCTTTTTTTATTTTTTTAGATACCGGTAATAGAACCATTAACAAAAGGTTTTAAATTTAAAAGATTGTCAAGTAAATTTTTATCAGGACCTATAGGAAAAGTAGTTAGTTGGAAACGTAAGAAATCTCTAATTTGAAGGTATCTGTAAAAATGTGTTTTTGGGAGTGCAAATTTAGTTGACAATTGGTCAAATGAAGCAAGAGATGCTAAGATAAACAGGTCCCAAAAACACTTAATACCTAGTTCGGGTTGAGGTTCTAAACTGGAAAAAGGCCAAATTTGAAGAAATGAGAAAGTATCTAAAAAGCATGGATTGGGACAGGTTGTTCTCTGGCAAGGATGTTGTTGGTAAGTGGGAGGCCTTCAAAGGAGAAATTTTGAGAGTGCAGAGTCTGTATGTTCCTGTCAGGATTAAAAGCAAAGTGAATAAGAATACGGAACCTTGTTCTCAAGGGATCAAGAGAACCTTGTTCTCAATTGTTCTCAAGGGATATTGGAACTGATAAAGAAAAAGAGAGAGATCTATTACATGTGTAGGAAACAGGGAGCAAATAAAGTGCTTGAGGTGCATAAAAAGTGCAAAAAAATACTTAAGAAAGGAATCAGGAGGGCTAAAAGACCTGAGGTTGCTTTGGCTGTCAAGGTGAAGGATAATTCAAAAGAGCTTCTGCAGGTATATTAAGAGCAAAAGGATAGTAAGGGATAAAATTGGTCCTCTTGAAGATCAGAGTGGTCAGCTATGTACGGAACCAAAAGAAAAGGGGGAGATCTTAAATGGGTTTTTTGTATCTGTATTTACTACGGAAACTGGCATGGAGTCAATGGAAATAAGGCAAACAAGTAGTGAGGTCATAGAACCTATATAGATTGAAGAAGAGGAGGTGCTTGCTATCTTCAGGCAAATCAGAGTAGATAAATTCCCAAGACCTGATAGGGTATTCCCTCGGACCTTGAAGGAGATTAGTGTTGAAATTGCAGGGGCCCTGGCAGCTATATTTAAAATGTCAGAATCTACAGGTGAGGTGCCGGACGATTGAAGGATAGCTCATGTTGTTCCATTGTTTAAAAAAGGCTCTAAAGGTAATCTGGGAAATTATAGGTCGGTAAGTTTGACGTCGGTAGTAGGTAAATTATTGGGAGGAGTACTAAGAGATAGGATCTACAAGTATTTGGATGAACAGGGACTTATTAGGGAGAGTCAAGATGGCCTTATGCGTGGTGGGTCATGCTTAACAAAACTATTAGAGTTTCTGAGGAGGTTACCAGGAAAATCAATGAAGGGAACGCAGCGTATGTTTTCTAGATGTACTTCAGTAAGGCCTTTGACAACGTCCCACATGGGAGGTTAGTTAGGAAGATTCAGTCGCTAGGTATACATGGTGAGGTAGTAAATTGGATTAGACATTAGCTCAATGGGAGAAGCCAGAGAGTGGTAGTGGAGGATTTCTTCTCTGAGTGGAGGCCACTGACTAGTGGTGTGCCACAGGGGTCAGTGCTGAGTCCATTGTTACTTGTCATCTATATCAATGATTTGGATGATAATGTGGTAAATTGGATCAGCAAATTGGAGGTGTAGTGGACAGTGAGAAAGGTTTTCAAAGCTTGCAGAGGGATTTGGACCAGCTGGAAAAATGGGCTAAAAATGGCAGATGGAGTTTAATACAGACAAGTGTGAGGCATTGCACTTTGGAAGGAAAAGCCAAGGTAGAAAATACAAAGTAAATTGTAGGGCACTGAGGAGTGCAGTAGAACAGAGGGATCTAGGAATACAGATGCAAAATTCCCTAAAAGTGGCATCAAGGTGGATAGGGTCATAAAGAGAGCTTTTGGTACTGTTATGAATGTGCAGCAACTCTGAGGGGCTGAAGGGTACAAAGTCGCCCCCTCCTGTTTGAGTATCGCAAGATGACTATTAATTTGGGTCTGAGACCCAGGAAATGAGAGAGAGACACGCAGAATCCACAAGGTTTTGAATGTGTCCTGGCCTCAGCGAAACAAAACCACTGATAATGACTATTGTCTCTTGGAGACAGAATTGTGTATTGAGTACTGTACTATTCATTGAAGCCCTCAGGAGATGACCAGAGTGGGCTGGTTGAGGGATTGCATCATCCCAACCTGATTGACATCTGAGACCCTGTGAGTAAGGATAAAAGAGGGGTCTGGGGAACAACCCCTTTAGACGCACCAGGAGAAACACTAGAAATCCCGTGACAGCGTTTAATAGCGACAGCCGGTGGGCGGCTCGTGTGCGTCCTTTCCCTTGCCTGGGATTGGTGGCCTCACCACGGAAGAACGGCTTAGCTAAAGGAGAGGCCACAAGTGAATGGCCACACCAACGAGACTCTGACGGATTGAAATCATAAAAGGAAAGCCAGCAAGTTTCTCTCCAAATCCCTCGCTCTCTCCAACCATTGCAACCCAGCGGTCCCCAAAGGCTGCAGCCTGCATGAACTGAGTGAACTTTATATTTCCATCAGACAATACATTATCCCCTAGACAACGATAGAGCTTATTTCTTATTGATTATTATTATACCCGCACTTTTAGATTTAGTATTGACGACGTATATTATCTGTATATTTGCATTGATATTATTTTTCTGTATTTTATTAATAAATACTGTTAAAAATAGTATCATCAGACTTCAACGGACCTCTCTGTCTTTGCTGGTAAGTGACCCAGTTACGGGGTTCATAACAGTACATTGGCCTTTAAAAATCAAAGTATTGAGTATAAGAGTTGAAATGTTATGGTGAGGTTGTATAAGGCATTGGTGACGCCGAATTTGGAGTATTGTGTGCAGTTTTGGTCATCAAATTACAGGAAGGATATTAATAAGGTTGAAAGAGTGCAGAGAAGGTTTGCAAGTATGTTGCTGGGACTTGAGAAACTGAGAATGGTTGAATAGGTTAGGACTTTATTCCCTGGAGTGTAGAAGAACGAGGGGAAATTTGATAGAGGTTTATACAATTATGATGGGTATAGATAGAGTGAATGCAAGCAGGCTTTTTCCACTGAGGTTAGGGGAGAAAAAAGACCAGAGGACATGGGTTAAGGGTGAAGGGGGAAAAGTTTAAAGCAAACTTTAAGGGGGGGATTCTTCACACAGAAAGTGGTAGAAGTGTGTAATGAGCTGCCAGATGAAGTGGTAGATGTGGGATCACTTTTAACATTTAAGAAAAACTTGGACAGGTACATGGATGAGAGGTGTATGGAGGGATATGGTCCAGGTGCAGGTCAGTGGGACTAGGCAGAAAAATGGTTTAGCACAGCTAAGAAGGGCCAAAAGGCCTGTTTCTGTGCTGTAATGTTCTATGGTTCTATTCACCCAGGTCTATTTTAAAAGTTGAATTGCAGCATGTCTATGGCCCAAATTAATTAATTTTCTAATCATACTGAAAAACAGGATACAATATCTATTCATTTGACATTTCAACATGGTGGATACTGGACTTTTGGCCCAACCAGTCCATGCTGACTATAGTGCCCTCCCCATTTGTTCCAATTTCCCGTGTTTGGCCTACTTTTCTTTAAGCTCTACCTTCATGTACATACCTAAATGCTTCCAAAGTACTATTGTTCCTACCTCAACCAATTCCTTTAGTTGGGTTTCTGGTAAATTGTAGAGGTACTGTACATAGATAAATAGCACGGAAACAAGTTCTTCAACTCACCCAGTCTGTGCTGACCATGAAGCACCCATACACACTAATCTTCAGTTTTAATTTTCTCAACATTTTATCATCTCTCTCCTAGATTCAATCACTGACATGGATATCAAGGTCAATTTAATGTGGCTTTTTGATGTGGGAGGAATCAAGAGTGCTCAAAGTAAGCCTGTAGAATTACGGGTAGAACATAAATAGACAGAGCACAAGTTCAGGATGGGATGTGGGTCTCAGGGCTCTGTGAGCTGCCTTTAGCCCTTAACCCTCCCTTTAACAGGTTTAGTTAAACTGCTGCACTTGATCAATGGAAGGATAGTCTTGGCCTACAAAGTGAGCAGAAATAAGAAGTCAATGAGATTGGTACATGACATATTTGTGTCAATATCATATTTTGAGTGACCCATGCCCCATGTTGAGTTAAACTTGTGTCAATATATTGAGGAGAGTTAGTTGAAGAGTCAAAGAGCATTACAGCACAGAAGCAGGCCCTTTGTCCCATCCATTCTTTGTTATCCTGCCTAGTCCCATCAGCTCACACGTAGCCCCCTCTCATCCATCTGCTTATCCAATTTTTTTTAATGGTGAAATTGGAAGTGTAATCCTGATTAGTGTAATAAGACCAGGGTAAATAAAGATGCAAGATGTTATGAACACCCACATAAATTCACTGTTCGAGACATAAAGCATCAAATTATCATATTTAATTACAACTCCTGTAACACACTTCACTTACACTTTTGCTAATCCTCATTTTTAGCTTCTGAAGTTAAGGAATCTGCATATTCTCGCCATCTGTCTGCACTTCAGATGCATGTTTTTGAGCAAATTGACATGGCAGAAAAGGATTTTAACTTTTAAATGTGACTCAACACATTCAGAAAGTTTACGGAACTATTAACAAACTTCAAAAGGCATGAAATGTAACCACAACTGGTCAATACCCTCAAGAGATTAACTTTCAATATAATGTCCTTCCAGTAACTATCCTATACAATGCAGAGAAAATTCAATTCAATGAGCATGATTGAGGACAATGCCTGTACTCAGATCACAATATCTGTAAATGTATTGTTAAATACATACACTCAGTGGCCACTCCAGTGTAGTCTGTGCAGATGTCTTTGAAGGAAGAACTTCAGTATATGCAGTATACAAGCACATCATCATTAAATGATTCCCATTTTTTTCCAGCCCATTACCTTTTCCACCTATCACCTCCCAGCTTCTCCCCCACCCATTTACCTTCCTTCTCACCTGACTTCATCTATCACCTTCTAGATTGTACTCCTCCCCCTCCCCTAACCTGCTTATTCAAGCTTCTTCACTCTTGCTTCCTAATCCTGATGAAGGGTCTCAGCCCAGAACATCTGCTCTTTATTCCTCTCCATAGATGTAGCCTGACCCATTGATTTCCTTCAGCATTTTGTGTGTGCTGCTCTGGATTTCCCTCATTTGCAGAATCTCATGTTTATTATTAAATGATTGATCAGTTAATCTGTGTTAGTAAAGTCTAGGGTGGAAATCAGAACAATTGCCCACCCCTAGCTCTATAGTACCAAAATATGTTCAATGATCTGTCTGGACCAGTTAGTTCCTCTTTATGAAAATACAGTATACACTCAGTGGTCACTTTATTAGATAGTGCCTGTACCTCCTGTACCTAATAAAAAAAGCCACTAAGTGTACGTTCATGGCTTTCTGCTGCTGTAGCCCAACAACTTCAAGGTTCGACCTGTTATGCATTCAAAAATGCTCTTCTGCATAACACTGTTATAATGTGTGGTTATTTGAGTTACTGTCACCTTCCTGACAGCTTGAACCAATTTGGCCATTCTCCCCTGAACTCTCTCATTAACAAGGTATTTTCACTTATAGAACTGCCGCTCACTGAATGCTTTTATTTCTTTGCACCATTCTCTGTAAGTTCTAGAGATTGATGTGCTTGAAGATCCCAGGAGATTAATAGTTTCTGAGATACTCAAATCACCCTGTCTGGCACCATCACACAGTCCACTGTCAAAGTCACTTAGATCATTTCTACCCAATTCTGATGTTTGTTCTGAACAACTGAAGCTCTTCTTTTTCTCCTTCTACTTCTAGTTACATTTACCGAGCATTGGCAGACCAAAGTAAGATAAATTACTGCCACCAACTGAGCTGGAGTGTGGAGCAAAGAGACAGGAAGTACACCCACTTTAAATGTTGTTCTTTCTTTTCCTCACCCAAACTTTGTTGCCACAGTGATCAAATAGAGTGTTAATTATAGCTTTCTCCTCCCCTTTATGCAAAGGCATCACTACATTTAAATCCTGAAGTTTCAGTGTATGCTTGGCTCGAAGATCTGCTACTGTGCAGGAAGCCATAAGAAATGGATACACAAGCCTGAACCCTCAGCCTTAACAGATGTTCTCCAATCTGTAGAAGAATGTTTGGCCTGCAACTTGAAGTACCTACTTTAATAGATGTCAAAAGAAAGAATGGATTACGAAGGGTGATTGATAAGTTCGTGGCCCAAGGTAGAAGGAGTCAATTTTAGAAAACCTAGCACATTTATTTTTCAGCATAGTCCCCTTCTACATTTACACACTTAGTTCAGCGGTCATGGAGCATATGGATCTGTTCTTCATAGAAGTTGGTGTCTTGGACCTCCAGAAAGAGGTCCACAGCAGGGGTGATTGATAAGTTTGTGGCCTAAGGTAGAAGGAGATGAGTTATACAGCTATCATTAGATGCATGCGCAGTTCCACTCTTTGAGTGATTATGCAGAAGGTTTGAAATTAATAACTTTTGTGGCATTTCAGTTTCAGATAATTGAAATTGCAAGTAAGCACTGTCTGAGAAAATGGACAACATTGGCCTTCGTGCAGTCATCCGCTACCTCGGTCTCAAGGGTTTATCACCCAAGGAGGTCCACAAGGGCATGGTGGAAACACTAGGGGAGGGTGAAAAGTAAATGTGCTAGGTTTTCTAAAATTGACTCCTGCTACCTTAGGCCACAAACTTATCAATCTCCCCTCACAGAGCACAGAAATACATAATCAGGGCATACTTCTTTGACTCATTCCAAGGAAACTATCCCAGCCATGAATACTGATATTCTGTCTGATAATCTTTTCTCAATAATCACTTGAAACTTTGGGGCACAAACAGAGACACCTAAATGATGTGTCACAGGGTATTTTGAACCATTTGTACAGATATGGAAGGAACCATAATATTTGACTTGCATATATTGCTGAATTTCCTGGACCACTTATAGACATTAAACTCTTCATCTTGATCTTTTCTTGAAGGCTTAAGTTAACCACAGGCAAAGGGAAAAACAATGGAAGAATGGTAGAAAGGGTACACAAGATTGTGCTTGTTCATTTCATATCCTCCCAAAACTGAAGAGCTTATGAACAAAGTACTCCCAACGCTCTACTAATGTTGCCAATATTGAATGACCAACTTTTTGTCCTCTTATATTAACTTATATATAGCTAACTGTAACCTGTGTAGATATAGAGGTAATTCACCAATTCTACCAATAATGTTGAAATTGGGGATGATTTAATAGCACCACAACACAATAATACCTGAGCTTGAACTTCATCTAGGAGCTTTAAGACCACTGGTGAGGCTGACCCATAAGCAACACATCTATCATAAAAGACAGATCTGATTAAAGCAATATATATGTAAGTGACTTCCTGCTCACTTCTAACTAAGCAACTGACCACATTAAAGGTTTTTTCCACACTTTAGACTGTTATTCATACGCACCTTACACGTTAGCCTTGTGTCCGTCCACATACCTAGAAACTTCACCACTGACTCTTGTGTAAGAGATTTCCCATATAACTTGAGATCAATTATGGGTGTAATGTTCCTTCTAGAAAAGCAAATGACTTGAGTCTTTGCAGCAGAATTTTTAAACTTCCACCAACCCATTCCTCTACTTCATTAATAGCTGTCTGCATTTTCCTAACCACATAATTTATATTCTGGATTTTCTTCCACACAGCACCATCGTCAGCATATAAATATTTACAAATACCTGAGCCAACATTGAAGAATCATAATATTAAAAAGGAGTGGGCTACACACATTCCCCTGCAGAATCCCATTCTCTATTTCATATCCCTTAGAAAATGTTGTTTCACCATAACTTGTATCTCCTATCACATAAAAAAAGCTTAAATCTAATTGAACATTCTACCACCTGTTCCCACCTTTTTAAGTTTAAGCAATAACCCTTCTATCCATAACATATCATAAGCTTTTTCTGGATCAAAGAAAGCTGCTACCACTGATTCTCTATTAACTCAGGCTTTACAAATAGAAGACCTCTCTCTTTTACTTAGATTTGCTGAAGTATGTACACTGACATAAGTTTTTGCTAATAAATCTGCTTTTTCAGAGTTAATGAATGTACCCTTCTTCCCACTATACAAAACTGGTAGTGCATCAAGTTTTCTAACTCCCCACATTTTCTGCATCATCCCACAAACTCCCCCTTCCTGGATCTCTTTCCTAATGCTATCACAGTACATTCTCCAATATAGTTTCTTTGCCCTTCTCACTAACTTTCTTTCTATGGTTGAGCTCTTTGATACTGTGTGAAAAATGAACCAGAATAACATTCCTGAAAGCTATTCTGTACCTTCACAGCTCTTTTACATTTATCCATCCACCAAGTGAAGAGCTTTCCTTTGATTATCTCTTAACAATCTGGGAATTGCTTTCCAAGAGCTATTGAGTCCAATGCCAAGCACAAGGTATATTAATTGATCTCCAAAACCAAATAATCCAGAAATCTATTTTCACATAAAGCATTAAATACGTCCCAATTTCCCCTTAAAATTCCATCTGGAAATACAAGAACTTTTTCTCTGCTGCATATCTATTCCTATTGTACAGATAATGGGGAAATGATCACTCCCCTCTGTTGTATCATTATTCACTTCTCTGTTACACAGACTTGTTATGTCCTTAGACACCAGAATGATGTCTAGAGCAGAATCTATGGTATTATACAGATTTATTCTTGTAATGCTATAATCATACAAGCACACCAAATATTTTTCTCCCAGGAGGTCTTCCACCACTCATATTTGTGTCACTGCAATCCCCACACCATATGTCCTTATTTTTCCTATTTCTACCCAGCTTTAATAATTCTAATATATCAGGCGTTAGCCTTTCACAAGAGTTATAAAAATGCATTAACTGGACTTTACTATTCTTTCCCCAAATTTCAACAATTGACTTATAAACAACCTCAATCTCTATAACTCTGTGAGCTATCCAAGTTTTGACAAAGTTAGACACTCGTCCTTTATTAGCATTTTCCAATTGTGTCTTATACCAATATAATATTGTATCTTAAAACACAGACAAGATTTCAATCAGGTTTCCTGTACTTATATAATATCAGGTTTATTTGGTAGGTCTTCAACAAATTTCTTAAATTCTTGGTCATTAGCTACCAACCTAGCATTGCATTGTCAGGTTAAAAAAAACATTGACAACCCTCTTCTGAAGTCTGAATATTATTTACCCCTCCTTCTAAATCATCATTAATAACTTCTAGAGTTAATTATTTTACCACCAGATTTTTTGTCAGCTTTTAATATAATTTTCAACTTTTCTGTCCTACTTTTCGCTTACTACCTCTGCCATGAAAGTAAATAATTTTAGTTTATCAACAACCAAAGAATTCTTTGTTATAAAATGATGCACTTTACATACTGACTGTTTTCTGGATATTAATTGGTCCCATTGACACAGTTTACTTTCTGCAGAGCCTTTGCATATGATAAACCTATTTCACATTCATACTGGCTTTATTGAAGAAATTATTGATTCACTGTTTCATTAAGGTTGTTATAGTCAGGGATAGCAATGGGGACAAAATCCTACTGCCTATTAAATGCTGACATGCTGCACTTCCACAGCTTTCTGATATATTAGACATCTTACTTAAGCAGAGCTATGTTCCCCTCCACAATTGCTACATTTTGGCCTAATGTCTTCTCCACAATTGCCATAATCATGTCATTTACCAGGACAATAAGCTATCTGTTCTTATTTCACAAGAAACTCAATTTAACATTAAATGTTTACAACTTTCCCCCGACCGAGTTATTTTTAACTTAATCCATGGATATACATAGAGGCTCTCCTGTGATTACTCCCCAAAGCCACTGTCATTCAATACAATTCCTCGCGGTTGGGTTTCCAGTGACATCATCGTTGAGAATGGCAGCTTAAGTCACTAGCTCCTCTGGAAAAGTGCGTAACCCATCAAATATAGTATTTTTTGAAAAATATTTGAACTGAAAAGAGAGGCAAGAATGGAGAAAAGGAATGGAAATAAAAAAAGCGACACTGCAGAGCCTGCAGCCGAGAGGAGTGCAATGAGCAGCTCTGCTACCCGACCGCATGCTAGCAAGGCGGGCATTGGGCCTCGTTCAGGTGAAGCGGCAAGTATGATCAAAATTCTGAAAGAGATAAGGGAGTTTCAGAAAGAAATGAAGCAGCAGCTCCGTGATATTAAGTCAGAGCTCGCCAGCGTCAATCAAAAAATAGTGGTAGCAGAGACTCAAATTGAGAAGGTGGAAGATCACGTTCAAAACGTGGAATGAACACTGAGTAAGACAATAAAAATATTAAATCACCAAGACGGTAAACTGCTTGACCTGGAGGGAAGATCACGGTGGAAAAATATCAGAATCCACAACGTTCCCGAAGGAGCGGAGAGCTTGTCTATGATGGAGTTTGTTGGAAAGTTACTGCAAATGCGCTGGATCTTTCCTCAGCAATGGAGCTGGAAATCGAAAGAGCCCACTGCGCGTTAGTCCCGAAGTCTACCCAAGATAAGCCACGCTCAATAATAATAAAATTCCTTCTGTACAGCACCAAGGCGGAGATTCTACGAAGGGCCTGGGGTAAGAAGAGAGTGTTTTTAGATGATAAATTAATATATTTTGACCAATGTTACCCCCCCCCCACCCCGCAGTCCAGCAGAAACGCAAAGAATACTCTGAAGTAAAGTGACTACTAAAGCAAAAAAAGATTAGATTTCAAACACCGTACCCTACTAAATTTTGAATGTTTTATGACGGCAGTGGACAGACAGTGGAAGAGGCGAAGATGTATTTCAGACATTGTACATATATATTATATAATAATATATATTGCAAATCTCCACGAAGTATTTATCTGAGGTATACATTTATAGAAAAGAGTGGAAAGAAAAAACAAGCAAAAGGAAAGAACTAAGTACAAGTAGGGAGTGATTTTTTTTACAACAGATTCATTGATTTGTGAGAATAAAATCAGGCCTATGAGGCATTATGTAGTTAAACCATTTCTTCCAGTATGAATCAAATTGTTCCAGCTTATGATTAACAGATGCTGTTATCTTCTCGATTTTGTAAATGTCCATTGTAATTTCCATCCATGTATTTAAAGTTGGGCTGATAATGAACTTCAATAAAAAAATACATTACTAAAAAAACGATTCCTCGCTGTTACTTTTCATCCTCCCACATCTTTTAATCACAAAGTTTTCTTACATTGCTTGCTATCTTTACAAAATGCCCTATTTCTTAAAGGTATTCTGCCCACAATATTGTCTAACTCTTTTTCCAAATCAGACTCACAGAGCCATAGAAAGGTTCAGCAAAGAAACAGGCTCTTCAGCCCATCTAGTCCATGCTGAAACAACTTAAACTCCCTACTCCCATTAACCTGCACTGGGACCATAGCTCTCCGTACTCCTACCATCCATATACCTATCCAAGCCAATGTTTCCTCTAAGGTGTGCGCACACATGTCTTTTGCTACTAGCGCACAAAGGAATTTAAACTGCGCACAAATGGTTGTCACCCTCTACCTCATTGGCATGATGGTGTTGACAACATAGAGTTTGCAATGGTTTTCTTGCAGATTTTAGAACTGGCTTACTTATACTGGATTTATTGAAGAAATTATTGACTCACTGATTCCTTAAGGTTGTTTAGCAGAAATGGCAATGGGGACAAGCTCTTACTACCTATTAAATGCTCCCAATGGTGTGTGCCTCAAATAGCCTCTGACAACCAAATCCAGCTCCTGGCTTTCATGTGTGGCTTAGCTACTAAGCCTAGCGGAACATTTTCTATTGACAGGAGAAGGGGCAAAGCTTGGTTACTGGCGCCTTAAAACCAATCACTTTGGGCATATGGGACTCGTTAGCCATGGTTGGCAGCTCATCTAGGAGAAGGAAAATTCTGATCTCTAACAACCGCCACCTTGCGGCTACACCCACAAAAGGGGAAGGCTTCAGGAGTAAACCGCAAGGGAAAACTCCAGAGCTGGAGTTCCAAAGACAGTCCTACATTGAGTTCAATATTGACTGGCAATTCCTGCGATGCTGCTAGTGCCAAATTGTATCGGTCTCTGCCGTTCCTTTGGGTTCAGCAGATGTGTGGAGAGTGAGAGCTTGCTACATGGAAATCAGCTTGCTCTCCAAATTGTACTGCATTGGCTTATGCAGCTGGACAGTCAGGATGCAATATCAATGGTCAACTCTAACCAACAGGGGCCTCAGACTGTTGATTCACTATGTCCAATCCAAAGAAGCAAAGGGTGTGAAGCACAAAAGAACTGCCAATTCATTTAAAGTGGAATGGCTTAACGAAGCAATAGAAACTACTACACTGAAAGTTCATGAGGTCAGGAGCGAGCAGCTATGAGAAATATTTATGTACACTACAGAAACTGGTGTTACCTGCACATATTGTCATGATGCAAAAGTTGTTGGAAATTTTGCAAGTGGGAGGAAGTGGAGTGATATTTGGAAACAACTTTTTAAAGCATCATTTAGCAAGCAAATCAGATATTGACGATGGGTAAAAGCTCCAGTGAGAATATGCTTCTTTACCCGCTGCAGGCCTGCTAATTATGTTTAGCGAGAGTGCAAATGAACGATAGCCAAAATGATCAAACCCAGATGATATCTTCTTGACAGCATTTTGCGATATAAAATTCAATGTATACATGTTGTTGTCACTGGCCAAACAATTGCACAGCACAAGAATTTTGTGTACACTGGTCATTACAAATCAGAGAGAACGTTGATTCAACCTCAAACATTGAAATCGAGATCGCATGCCCCACTTGTGCTGTAAGCTCATTCCACACTCTCATGACTATCTCAGTGAAGATACCACTCTTGACTCATGACCTCTGGTTGTAGTCCCACCCAATCTCAGTGGGAAGAACCTGCTTGCATTTACTCTCTCTATACCCCTCATAATTGAGTATACCTCTATCAAAACCCTCGATCAACAACAATCTCCTAACCTATCCAATCTTTCCAAGCCCTCCAGACTTGGCAACATCCTTGTAAACTTTCTCTGTATTTTTTCAACTTTCTTTACATCTATCCTATAGATACATGACTAAAACTGTACACAATATTCCAAATTAGGCCAACAATGTCTTATACAACTTCAACAAAACATCCCATCTCCTATATTCAGTACTTTGATTCATTAAGGCCAATGTTCCAAAGACTTTCCTTATAACCCTATCTACTTGTGATGCCACTTCCAATAAATTATAGACATGTATTCCCAGATCCTTTTGTTCTACCACTCCCCTCAGTGCCCTACTGTAACCTATGTAAGACCTATTCTGGTTGGTCATACTGACATGCAACACTTCACACTTGTCTACATTAGATTCCAAATGCCAGTTTTCAGCCCATTTTTTCCAGCTGTTGCAAATCCCCTTTGCAAACCATGATACCTTTCTTCACTGTCCAATACACCTCCAGTCTTCATGTCATATGAAAAAATTGCTGATCCAGTTATAACAACTGACCCAGCTCCAATCCCTGTGGCACACCACTAATCACAGGCTACCATCTACTACCACTCTCTAGCTTCTCCACAAAGCCAATGTCTAATCCAATTTGTTACCTCATTTTGAATGCTCAGCGACTGAACCTTCCTGACCAGCCTCCCATGCGAGGCCTTGTCAAATGCTTTGCTAAGGTCCATGTAGACAGCATTTGCTGCCTTGCTTTCATCCACTTTCCTGGTAACTTCCTTGAAAATCTCTATAAGATTGATTAGACATGACCTACCATGCATACAAATCCATGCTGACTATCCTTAATCAGTCCATGTCTATCCAAGTATATATATCTGGCCCTTTAGAATATCTTTCAATATTGATATCAGACTCACTGATCTATAACTTTCAGGTTTTACAGCCTTTCTTAAACAGTGGAACAACAACTTCTACCCTCTGATCCTCTGGTAACTCTGTCTCTAAGGATGATTTAAATATCTCTGCCACAGCCCCAGCAATTTCTGCACTTGCTTCATATAGGGTACAAAGGGAACACCTTGTCAAGCCCTGGGGATTTATCCACCTTGACTTGCCTCATGACAACAAACACCTCCTCCTCTGTAAGTTGTACAGGGTCTATGAAGTTAATGCTGCTTTGCCTCACTTCTACAGACTCTGTGTCCATCTCCTGAGTAAATATTGATACAAAGAAATACTTAAGATTCCATGCACCCATCTCTTTTGGCTCCACACATGTATTGCCATTCTGATCTTCTAGAGGACCATTTTTGTCCCCTGCAATCCTTTTGTTCTTAATATAATTATTGCTACATTATTCTCCTGTACTTTATTATTAGTTAAGTCTGGAGACTGCTAAGTGCAATGAAAGAATTTCCCACTCGGGGGATGAGTTTGTTATGAAGTATAAGAAATACAACAGAACACTTATTGCAAAGAATACTCTGAAGTAAAGCGAGTACTAAAGCAAAACAAAATTGTCCTTGAGCCTGGTGTTACATGATTTCCTACATGGTGTTGATCAGCTGAGTCCATTAATATCTGTGAGTCTGCTAGGGGAGTTGAAGATCCAATAATTGTGTGATCGAGTCGAGTCCAAATCCAGGTCTGCTGGAGACTGGAAGCTTAAGCAGAATAGTTTGTCTTGTGGTTAAAGGACCGTGTATGGTATTCAGGGGCTGGGAATGAGGTTTGTTTTGCTGGTGTTGTTCTGTTGCTTGTTGTTACTCTGCTGAGCATTGTGGGCAGGCTCTGTTGTCATGGAATGTGTGGCAACATCCTTAGTTGTGTTGCCTATTAATGTAAATGATGCATTTCACTGTATGCTCCTTTGTCGAGCACCTTTCCCCTACATCCTATAACAAACAATTAACTCAGAGAGGATCAATCATATGCATATTTATCTTAGTTGCAGCAAGAGAAGACTAGCATCACACAAGAGCTGGTGATAGTTTCAAAAAACAGACAGCATAGTCACTCCTTTATACACAAGTGTTGACTTATTCCAAGGAATTTGTTTGTATGCTTAATCAGTGTACTTGGCATTCTTCCAGTAACCAAATCCATTTGTCTTTCTGTAGTTTCTCAAGGACTCAGTTTTCATCAGAAAAATATTGCACAGACACTATTAGCTAAGTGGATACAGTAGGGTCTTTTAATGAAACAATTGGGTCTTTTAAGAGCCTCTTAGATAGGTACATTGAGTGCGATATGCTAGGGAACATCTAGGCAGTTTCTAGAGTAGGTTTCTATGCTGTAGATTTCTATGTTCTATGTTCACTCTGTTACAACACAGGTTCCATTTGTTACTGCAAATAAAGTACATTTCCATACTATGTACATCTGATAAACAATAAATAAATAAACTTGAAATTTGATCTTGAATCATGAATCTTGAATCAAGCTGCCCAAATACAAAAAGAAATAAAAGTAAATAAGTAAATAGATAAATAAATATTGAGAACTTGAGCTGTAGTACTATGAGTACAGTGATAGAAATAGCAGTGAGGTTGCTGGATGTGGTGGGGCAATGTGTGGTGTTAGGGGAGCAGACCGGTGTGGGTTATCATGGTGGAGGTTTAATGAGAGCATTATACTGGCAATTTGGAGTTGTTGGAGATAGGTTTAGTGGATGCTACAGGTTGACGTGTTGGAGCAAACAAAATAGCCACCTTAGGGAAAAGACATACATTTCTATATTCATCATTTGTGCAAGGTGAGAAACAAGTAACAAGTTTAAGGCAAGTGGAAGAAAGTTTAGGGGGTTGTTAGAGCAAACATGAGGAAATCTGCAGATGCTGGAGATTCAAACAACACACACAAAATGCTGGTGGAACACAGCTGGCCAGGCAGCATCTATAGGGAGAAGTACTGTCGACGTTTCGGGCCGAGATCATTCGTCAGGACTAACTGAAAGGAAAGATAGTAAGGGGGTTGTTAGAGGTAGTTTTCTTTTACATTGACAGTGATGGATGGGGGAGTCTGACATGTGCTGTCAGGGATGGTGGTAGTGGCTGATATGCTGCTGATTGGCTGTCCATGGCATCCAATGATCACAGTATGAAACCTGTGCAGGGGAGCTTTTAAAGTGGAAAAGCCATTTTCCATTGCTTGGGGGCAGTTATACAGCTCTAATCTGCTAATTAAATTTGCTGATTACACTGATTGGCCTAATCCCAAATAATAACGAGGCAGTCTACAGAGAGGAAGTCACCACCCTGACACAGTGGTGACAAGAGAACAACCTGTCCCTCAACATCGCAAAAACAAAGGAGCTGGTTGTGGATTACAGGAGGAATGGAGACAGGCTAACTCCTACTGACATCAATGGATCTGGGATTGAGGGGGTGAACAGCTTTAAGTTCCTCGGCATACACATCACCAAGGATCTCACGTGGTCTGTACATACAGGCTGTGTGGTGAAAAAAGCACAACAGCACCTCTTGTACTTCAGACAGTTGAAGAAGTTCGGTATAATCCCCCAAATCCCAAGAATTTTCCATAGGGGAAAAATTGAGAGCATCCTGACTGGCTGCATCACTGCCTGGTATGAGAACTGTACTTCACTCAATTTCAGGACTCTGCAGAGAACGGTGCAGATGGTCCAGTGCATCTGTAGGCGTGAACTTCCCACTATTCAGGACGCTTACAGAGATAGTGTATAAATAGGTATGCATAAGATCGCTGGAGACCCGAGTCACACCAACCACAAACTGGTCTAGCTGTTACCATCCGGGAAATGGTACCGCAGCATAAAAGCCAGGACAGCTTCATCCACTGGAATATCAGACTAATTAATTCTTGCTGATCCATTGTATTTTTATGAAATATTAACTGTCCTGTTGTACATACTAACATAGAAACATAGAAACCTACAGCACAATACAGTCCCTTCAGCCCACAAAGTTGTGCCGAACATGTCTCTACCTTAGAAATTACTAGGGTTGTTACTTTTCTCTGTAGTCCTTGGTTTCTGTTCAGTTTCAGCTTTTCCAATGCTACTTTTGTAATCTATCATGTGACTCTGCCAATGTAATGACCATACAGTTTTATCTGGGTTTCTGTTTACAGTCTTTCTAAATAACAGGCAACTGATTGTGTTAACTTTCTATGTAGAAAAAGACATTTTAACAAAACAATATTTATGCACTGTCTCAGTTCAGCAGCTGCTCCAAAGACAATTACAAAACCAAACATTCCTGCATATATCTGGCTTGTATGTTAGAAATTCTGTGATCCTTAAATCACTCTACCAAGCTTTCCATCATATCTTTTTTTTTTTTTTTTTTTTTTTACTACAGAGAAAAGTAACAACTTGTCACACAACTCCCTTTTTAAGAAGTACAGATCAGTAACAAAAGGGGACTTAAGAATTAAATCAAATCATTTTCAGATATATCAGGGAAGACAAACGATGGTCAAAAGAACACATCAAAAACGGACAGGATCAATTAGCGAATAGAGTTTGAATACACAGATATTTATGGCAAGCTTTGCTGATGTCCAAACTTATTGTTAAGTATTTTACAGGAACTTATTAAACCTCAGTTTAATGTGAAAAAAAAAAAGAAAAAAAAAAAAAAGAAATTACTAGGGTTACCCATAGCCCTCTATTTCTCTAAGCTGTATGTACCTATCCAAAAGCTGGCTGCCCATTTCCACACACTCACCACTCTCTGAGTAAAAAACTTACCCCTGACATCTCCTTTGTACATACTCCCAAGCACCTTAAACCTGTGCCCTCTTGTGGCAACCGTTTCAGCCCTGGGAAAAAGCTTCTGACTATCCACATGAGCAATGTCTTTCATCATCTTATACACTTCTATCAGGTCACCTTTATCCTCCGTCGTTCCAAGGAGAAAAGGCCGAGTTCACTCAAACTATTTTCATAAGACATGCTCCCCAATCCAGGCAACATCCTTGTAAATCTCCTCTGCACCCTTTCTATGGCTTCCACATCCTTCCTGTAGTGAGGCGACCAAAACTGAACACAGTACTCCAAGTGGGGTCTGACCAGGGTCCTATATAGCTGCAACATTACCTCTCAGCTCCTAAATTCAATTCCACAATTAATGAAGGCCAATACACGGTATGCCTTCTTAACCACAGAGTCCACCTGCGTTGACATGGGTCTGAGCGTCCTATGGACTCAGACCCCAGGATCCCTCTGATCCTCCACACTACCAAGTGTCTTACCATTAATACTATATTCTGCCATCATATTTGACCTACCAAAATGAATTAATTCACACTTATCTGGGTTGAACTCTATCTGCCACTGTGTTGCCTTTAAGGCAATTGTTTAGTTTATTATATTTTCATTTTAGTAATTTATTTGTTATTGTTTTCTAGTTAAAGTTAAGGTTGTTTAAAGTAAATTCGTTGTCTGTGATATATCGCGGCATGCGATGACCTCACACCTGGTTACGCTGCATCTTGTAGGAAAATACCGGTTTGGAGAAACGGGAAGCAGGGGGCTTATGTGTGTGCAGGATCAGCACGAGAAAAGTTTTCTTTCTACGCACTAGAAACATCAGTGAAGCAATGCCATAAGTTCATGGGATAATCGATATGTTGAATTAAAAATGTTAATCCTGATTCTGTTAAAATAATGATGATTGATAAAGTTTATGTTTTTTGTTATTTAAAGAGTTGCAGATAGTTTGTGATAAATTGTATTTAAAGCCAGTCGATGGCGAACGTAGATTCTGACTGTATGTTGCACTTTAATGTAATATAGTTGTTGTAGTTTTACTTTTGCAAGTATTTATGATGTAAATGTGATGTCAAAAAGGAAACAAATACTGTATATATTTTGTATTGTTTTATCAACAGTTTTCACCATACGTTAATGTGGAAGAGTGAACAGTAAACGGTTAATCTTACTGGGACCGCCTCATTGACTGGTTTATGCTTGGTGTTTAGTTCAGAGTTCTTTTACACCTGTGCGAGAACACTACAGTGAAAAGGCGGCATTACCAGGTGTTTCAAGTGCTACAATGGCATCATGATCCAGCATCAAGTCATTGCCATCCAGTGACAGGGGCAGTAGGGCATCAACAAGTAAGGCTGCCCGTGCAAGAGCTAAGGCAGAAGCTGCCAAGGTGCGAGCATTGTATGCCGAACAAGAAGCAAAATTGAAAAAGGAAACGGCTGCCAGAGAAGCTAAGAACCAAATGGAAAAGGCTGCCAGAGAAAAGGAAAAGGCTGACAGAGAAGCCGAAAACCAGTTGGAAAAGGTAAGGATAGAGTCAGAGTTAGAAGTGCTGATGCTACACAGAGAAGCAGAAGCTGCCAGGGTGGAAGCAGAGATAATAGAAAGTGCTGAAGAAATGCATGTTCTGGATGACATAAAACCTACTTTAGTAAGGACCAGATTGGAACGCACAAGCGTTCGATGTCCAATCTCAAATGGACTTGAAGATTCACTCTTCCTCTCCATACTTATATTATAAAATCCCACCTCATGAGCAGTCTCATAGAGGCCCAATTGCATCACATCCATCTGAGGAAGACAATTTACCCTTGCAACTCCGCGACAAATTCAAGAATGAAAGGCTGATGACAAATACTTCTCGACACCAAACTTACCAGATTTGGCGAGAGGAGAGGCAAAGGCTGAATTCAGAACAGCAAATTCCATAACAAATGTACACCCTCAGTCATATACCCACCGACATATTCCCCCAGCCAGCATGCCACTTGCAGTTGAACCCATGGCACAGTATTTAGCACAACGAGATCTCGTCACTTCAGGACTATATCAGTTTGACGATAAACCTGAAAATTACCGTGCATGGTACTCCTCATTCGCCAACGCTATCCACGGAGTCCAGCTCGGAGCAACCCAAGAGTTGGATTTTATGACGAAATGGCTGGGAAAAGAATCATGCGAACAGGTGAGACGCATACATTCAGTGTACATTAACAACCCCAAGCTAGCCTTATGCAAAACATAGGAGAGACTTCGGGAGTGCTATGCGGCCCCTGAAATTATTGAAATGGCACTATTCTGATGTCTGGAAAATTTTGCTAAGGTGCCAGCCAAGGACCACACTAAGTTAAGAGAACTCGGAGATTTACTCATAGAGATTCAAGGCGCCAAAGAAGATGGCTATTTAACTGGTCTATCATACCTAGATACTTCATACGGGATTAGACCAATCGTGGACAAACTTCCATTTGGGCTGCAGGAAAGGTGGGTGTCTGTTGGCTCAGAGTACAAGGAAGAGAATGATGGTCGATTTCCTCCCTTTGAGTATTTCACTAGGTTTGTGTGCAAGGAGGTGAAGAAGCAAAATGACCCTAGCTTCATGAGTCCAGGTAGCAGTACAATTTACACCAAGCCAGTTAAATCCACTTTGAATAAATTCTACATCGATAAACCTGTCTCAGTGCGTAAAACTGAAGTCTTTACAACTAACAATTACCCTAGTAAGAATTGTCCATTGCACAACAAACCCCACCCCCTCAAAAAATGCAGAACGTTTAGGAAAAAAACCCTTGAAGAGAGTATGGCCCTTCTCAAGGAGAGAAAAATATGTTTTAAATGCTGTTCCTCTACCTCTCACCTTGCTAAAGAGTGTACGATCTCCGCGAAGTGCCCGGAATGTAATAGCACTAATCACGATGGGGCCATGCATCCTGGTCTGTTACCGCAAACCGACAAAGCTCCTTCACCCTCACAACAGGATGGCGGGGAGGGAGAGGCTCACTCCAGGACAACTGTTGTCAGCTCAAGCTGCACAGAAGTTTGCGGTCAAGCTCAGTCAAGCTGTTCTTGTTCAAAGATCTGCCTCACTAAGGGAGCCAAAGACAAAGCGATCAAAGCGTATGTAATTCTGGATGACCAGAGCAATCACTCACTAGTCAGACCAGAGTTCTTTGACTTGATCAACATTGAGAGTAATCAGTTCCCATACTACCTTAGAACTTGCTCAGGCAGCGTGGAAACTTATAGAAGGAAGGCAGAAGGCTTCCAGCTCGAGTCCCTGGATGGTAAAGTTGTCATCTGTCTCTCTCCATTCTTAGAGCGTAATGAAATTTTGAATAACCGCACTGAGATCCCGACGCCAGGTGCAGTGCTACACCAGCCACATCTCCACCACATTGCCAAGTACATCCGAAAACTGGATCCAAAAGCAGAAATACTCCTGCTATTAGGAAGAGATGTTCTCCAGGTGCACAAGGTTAGGCAGCAGGTCAATGGATCACACGACACTCCCATTGCCCAACACCTGGATCTGGGCTGGGTGGTGATAAGAGAGGTGTGCCTTGGCCATGTACACAAACCGACAGTTAACACACTCAAGACCAATGTGCTAGAGAGTGGCTGCCATTCAATTTTTCAACCCCGCACAAGTTTCATCTGTATCAAGGAAGCACGACAAGGCTTTAACAAATGTAAAGTAACCGACAAGACGCTGGGTCAGTCAGTCTTTGCTCAAACTGAGCATGATAATAAACTTGCTCCATCAGCACAAGACGCCATTTTCTTAAAAATAATGGACACCAAGGTCTTCAGAAACGAAGCAAATAATTGAGTCACCCCACTACCTTTCAGAGAACTACGCCAGCACTTGCCAAACAACAAAGAGCAGGTAGTCAAGCAGTTCACGTCCTTGCAAAAAACCCTGAAAAGGAAACCTGAGATGCAGCAACAATACATAGAATTTATGGAGAAGATCTTCGCTAATGGACATGCTGAAGTAGCACCGCCACTGAGGGAAGGCGAAGAGTGCTGGTACCTCCCGATGTTTGGGGTTTACCACCCACAAAAGCCCAATCAGATCAGGGTGGTCTTTGACTCCAGCGCTCAGTGTGCTGGTATCTCCCTTAATGACATGCTCCTTACAGGCCCCAACCTTAACAATACCCTTCTCGGGGTCCTGCTGCGCTTCCGGAAGGAGAAGGTCGCAATCTTAGCGGATATCCAGCAGATGTTCCATTGCTTCTTAGTACAGGAGGACCATCGCAATTTCCTCCGTTTCTTATGGCACAAATGTAACTTACCTCGCACTGCGGACAAATTGGCTCAGGCAAAGGACATCACATTTAAAGCAACTCAAAGAGCAGCTTTTGCAAGGGAGTTTTTGGCCCTCCAAGGTAATAAACCAATACCAAAGGACAGCCCTTTGAGGAAATTCAACTGGATCCTGAAGAACGATATCATTTGCATTGGAGGCCGGTTAATACACTCCCAACTTTCAGCTGCAGAAAAGAGTCCAATAATCCTACCCAAAGACAGCTACGAGTCCTTACTGCTCACTCGCCATCACCATGAACAGGTAAGGCATCAGGGCCGTCACCTGATGGAAGGAGCAAAAGGGCAGCGGGACTGTGGATCTTGGGAGGTAAAACACTGATCAATTCAGTACTTCACAAATGTGTAACCTGCAGGAAACTGCGAGGCAAGTTGGAAGCTCAATGTATGGTGGCCCTCCCACCAGAACGCCTCAAAGCCTGCCCTCCCTTTACATATGTGGGGCTCGACGTATTTGGTCCCTGGATTATCACTACGAGATGCACCAGAGGAGGACAAGCAGAGAGCAAGCGGTGGGCCATCATGTTTAGCTGCATGAGTTCAAGAGCGGTACACATTGAGGTAATTGAATCTTTGGATACATCCAGCTGCATTAACGCTCTCAGGCACTTCTTTGCACTAAGAGGCCCTGCAAAACAGTTAAGGTCTGATTGCGGCACGAACTTTGTTGGAGCATCCAAGGAGCTGGGGATGGACAAAACAGTGCAAAGATACCTCAGTCAGCAGGGATGCAACTGGGAGTTCAACGCACCACACGCCTCCCACATGGGAGGCGCATGGGAGCGGATGATTGGTATCGCCAGAAGAATTCTTGATTCAATGTTTCTGCAGCAACGCACCCGACTGACCCAAGAGGTACTGTGCACACTAATGGCAGAGGTCACAGACATTATAAATGCATAACCACTCCTACCTGTGTCTTCTGACCTGGAAAACCCCTTCATACTCTCGCCATCAATGCTCCTTACGCAGAAGGCAGGAACTTCCCCTTCACCTGGGGACTTCTCTGATAAGGATTTGTACACAAAGCAATGGAGACAGGTCCAGGCTCTGGCAAATCGGTTCTGGTCTAGTTGGAGACATGAATATCTACCTTCATTGCAACACAGACAAAAGTGGACAGAACCCCGAAGGAATCTTCAAGTTGGAGATTTAGTCCTGCTCAGGGACAAGCAAATCACCCACAACTGCTGTCCAATGGCCAGAATCACTGCCACATTCCCTAGAAGGGATGGACATGTCAGGAAGGTTGAGTTGAAAACTTCTGACCAAGGTGATGTGAAAATTTACCAAAGGCCAGTTGCAGAAGTCATTCTACTTCTCCCTGAGGACTGACTTAGAGACTAAAGTTTGTATTATGTTCATTGTGACCTTACAAAGGTCAGGAGGGGAGTGTGTTGCCTTTAAGGCATTTGTTTAGTTTATTATATTTTCGCTTTAGTAATTTGTTTGTTATTGTTTTCTAGTTAAAGTTAAGGTTGTTTAAAGTAAATTCATTGTCTGTGATATATCGCGGCATGCAATGACATCACACCCGGTTACGTCGCGTCTTGTGGGAAAATACCGGTTTGGAGAAATGGGAAGGAGGGGGCTTGTGTGTGTGCAGGATCAGCATGAGAAAAGTTTTCTTTCTACGCATTAGAAACATCAGTGAAGCAACGCCCTAAGTTCATGAGATAATCAATATGTTGAATTAAAAATGTTAACACTGATTCTGTTAAAAGTAATGATGATTGATAAAGTTTATGTTTTTTGTTATTTAAAGAGTTGCGGATTGTTACGTATTCAGGCAACAATAAATATATGAGATCGGCAAGGGTTTCTTATAACAAACAACACGTTTATTAAACACAGAAAGCAAACCCCCCAAAAGTAAACAAACACTACCGTAACCGGAAACAGCTGCTGAGCGGCAGCCCAAACAGTTCGTAAAGTGATATTCCAAAACAGTTCTTTAAAGTGGTATTGCCAAAAGTTCGATATGCTCACAGTCCATTTAAAAGGAGAGACTTTATAGGACAATTTAGGTTCTCTTTCACGTCACTTGCTTCGATCCCCAACATCGAACTTCCCACGAAGAATTCACGAAACAGAACGGCTTAAAGGCACTGACCTTTCCTTCTCCACTACCTTCAATCCTTTCTAGGTAAACCTAGGGATTAACACGAAGATAGTCAACGAAATCCTTCCAAATAAGGATCAAACAAAGGTCGCCCCTGTTTCACCGTAGAAAGCGATTCTCCTCGATCTTTAACTTCCAACTTCGAATCTTCACTCTCCTCTAATTTTGAACTAACAGAATCATAAAGAACCTGCTGGCAATAACCTTTTAAACTTTAGGCATTAAATAAAAACTTCATCCTTCAACTAAACTGCGTCATCTCTTAAAACACGCAGTGGCATGAAGTCAACCTGGCAAATCCAGCCACGAACTGCCCCTCCTCACAGGGTGGGGTCTACCTTTTATAACCTGTAAAAAAAACCCGTCACATGATCTCTACTGGCGGGAAAATGACATCATTCCACCATCACAAGAGCATCACCTCAAGTCCAGTACAGCTTCAACCCCAGTCACATGACAAGGGCTCCACTGTCATGTGTCACGAGTACGTAACAGAATAGTTTGTGTTGAAGTGTATTTAAAGCCAGTCGATGACGTAGGTAGATTCTGACTGTATGTTGCACTTTAATGTAATATAGTTGTTGTAGTTTTACGTTTGCAAGTATCTATGATGTAAATGTGATGTCAAGAAGGAAACAAATACTGTATATATTTTGTATTGTTTTATCAACAGTTTTTACCATACGTTAATATTGAAGAGTGAACAGTATCTTACTGGGACCGCCTCATTGACTGGTTTATGCTTGGTGTTTAGCTCAGAGTTCTTTTACACCTGTGCGAGAACACTACAGCCACTTCTCAGCCCAGTTTTGCATCCTATCAATGTCCCGCTGTAACCTCTGACAGCCCTCCACACTATCCACAACACCTCCAACCTTTGTGTCATCAGCAAACTTACTAACCCATCCCTCCACTTCCTCATCCAGGTCATTTATAAAAATTACAAAGAGTAAGGGTCCAAGAACAGATCTCCGAGGCACACCACTAGTCACCAACCTCCAGGCAGAATATGACCCATCTGCAACCACTCTTTGCCTTCCCTGTGCAAACCAGTTCTAGATCCACAAAGCAATGTCCCCTTGGATCCCATGCTTCCTTACTTTCTCAAGAAGTCTTGCATGGGGTACGTACCCCAAAATGCCTTGCTAAATTCCATATACACTACATCTACTACTCTTCCTTCATCAATGTGTTTAGTCACATCCTCAAAAGATTCAATCAGGCTCGTAAGGCACCTGATTGGCCTTTGACAAAGCCATGATGACTATTCCTAATCATATTATTACTCTCCAAATGTTCATAAATCCTGCCTCCCAGGATCTTCTCCATTAACTTTCCAACCACTGAAGTAAGACTCACTGGTCTATAATTTCCTGGGCCATCTCTACTCCCTTTCTTGAATAAGGAAACAATGTCTGCAACACTCCAATCTTCCGGAACTTCTCCCATCCCCATTGATGATGCAAAGATCATCGCCAGAGGCTCAGCAATCTCCTCACTTGCCTCCTACAGTAGCCTGGGGTAAATTTTGTCCGGTCCCGGCGACTTATCCAGCTTGGTGCTTTCCAAAAGCTCCAGCACATCCTTTTTCTTAATATCTACATGCTCAAGCTTTTTAACCTGCTGCAAGTCACCAAGATCCTTTTTCCATAGTGAATACTGAAGTAAAGCATTCATTAAGTACCTCTGCTACTTCCTCCGGTTCCATACACACTTTCCCACTGTCACACTTGATAGGTCCTATTCTTTCACATCTTATCCTCTTTTTCTTCACATACTTGTAGAATGCCTTGCGGTTTTCTTTAATCCTGTCTGCCAAGGCCTTCTCATGGCCCCTTCTTACTCTCTTAATTTCCTTCTTCAGTTCCTTCCTGTTAGCCTTATAATCTTCTAGATCTCTAACATTGCCTAGCTCTCTGAACCTTCCACAAACTTTTCTTTTCTTTTTGACTAGATTTACTACAACCTTTGTACACCATGGTTCCTGTACCCTACCATAGCTTCCCTGTCTCATTGGATTGTACCTATGCAGAACTCTACACAAATATGCCCTGAACATTTGCCACATTTTTTCTGTACCTTTCCCTGAGAACATCTGTTCCCAATTTAAGCTTCCAAGTTCCTGCCTGATAGCATCATAATTCCTCTTACTGCAATTAAACTCTGTTCTAATTTATTTGTTCCTATCTCTCTCCAATGCTATTGGGAAGGAGATAGAATTATGATCTCCAAAATGCTCTCCCACTGAGAGATCTGACACCTGACCAGGTTCATTTCCTGATGCCAAATAGAGGACAGTCTCTCCTCTTATAGGTTTATCTACATATTGTGTCAAGAAACCTTCTTGAACACACCTAACAAACTCCACCCCATCTAAACTCATTGCTCTAGGGAGATACCAATCGATATTTGGGAAATTAAAATCTCCCAACATGACAGTTCTGTTATTATTACACCTTTCCAGGATCTGTTTACCTATCTGCTCCTCGATATCCCTGTTACTCTTGGGCGGCCTATAAAAAACACCCAGTAAGTTATTGACCCCTTCCTGTTCCTAACCTCCACCCACAGAGACTCCGTACACTATTTCTGTTCAACAGTGCCACATCCCCACCACTTTTGCCTCCCTCCCTGTCTTTTCTGAAACATCTAAAAACCGGCACTTGAAGTAACCATTCCTGTCCCTGTGTCATCCAAGTCTCTGTAATGGCCACCACATGATAGCCCCAAGGACTACAATAAATACTATTTTTATAAATTACTTTAATTTGCATATTGCACACTTAGACAGAGATTTTTACTCCTCATTTATGTGAAGGATGCAAGTAATAAAGTCAATTCAATTCAATTCACTCTCTTGACCTCAAAATTCTGGATCCATCACAACTGAGGTCTTCCTTGGTTGTAGAGAATGACCATGACTTCTGCGCCTTGTCATTCCCTTCACTCTCCACGAAGCTGAAGCAATAGGGACATTTAAAAGACTCTTAGATAGGCACATGGATGTAAGAAAATGAGGGTTATGGGCTGTTGAAGTGGGAAGGTTTCAATTGATTGGGAAACAGCTTTATATAGATTGGAGCAATGGGTATAATTATATAAATCAGGCCATGGGGTCTGTACTGATCTGTATTACGTTCTATGTTTTATGTACTAAGGTTTCTGTTCAAGCATCCTCCTGCCTGGGGATGGATAATGTGAGCAAGATGCTGTATCTAAAGAACATGGAAACATTTACTGAACTAAAATGAAGTTCCTAATTGTTGAGGATCTCAGACTGAATAAATATATGTTGATGTATAACACTACAAGTGAATAACCGGCATATTTCAGCCTCTTTCAGTTAAACGTTCAGATGACACAAAGGTGGTTGTAAGTAGGTTCTGAGGAGAACCCAATGGGAAGGGAAGTGATAACACAACTGGGCAAACTCATAGCGAATGGAGTGGGACATGGAAAGTGTGACAATTAGTTCACCTTTTTCTCCCTCATTAGGAGAGAGAGAGCCTGCAACATGTCGAATTATCAGGTGAACAATGTAGTCTTTAGGATAACAGCAAGTCTGTGTCTTTGCTATTGCTTTGCTAGCGCTTCAGTGCTGGTAGCAGGTGCGCTTTATTTTTGCCGCCTGGGGCGTGGGGTATTGTTGCTCGCTGCCGCTTACACGTGTGAGGGAGGGGAGCTGGGGTTCTTCAGGGTTCTAATGTTGAACTGTCATTCATTCTTGGGGATCTCCTTTGTTTCCATGGATGGTTGCGAAGAAAAAGCATTTCAGGATGTATATTGTATACATTTCTCCGACATTAAATTGTACCTTTGAACATTCATCTGCCTTTTTTACCACAGACTCAACCTGTAAATTAATCTTCTGGGAGTCTTGCACAAGAGGACTCCCAAGTCCCTTCCTGCCTCTAATTTTGAATTTTCTCCCTATTTAGATAATTATCTCCACTATTGTTCCTTTTACTAAAATTCATTATCATGCATATCCATTTCTGTATTCCATCTGACACTTATTTGCCCATTCTTCCAATTTGTCTAAGTCCTTCTGCATTCATATTACTTCCTCAGCACTACCTACTCCTCCACCTATCTTTGTATCATCCACAGACTTTGCCACAAAGCCAACAATTCCACTATCTAAATCATTGACAAACAATATGGAAAGTAGCAGTCCCAATACTGACCCCTGAGGAACATCACTTGTCACTAAGCAGCCAACTAGAAAAGGCACCTTTTATTCCCACTTGCTGCCTCCTGCCTGCCTGCCATTCCTCTATCTATGCCAGTATTTTTCCATAGGAGTTTATCTTGTTAAGGAGCCTCATGTGTGGCACCTTATCAAATGCCTTCTGAAAATCCAAGTAAATGACATCCACTGCCTCTCCTTTGTCCACCCTGCTTGTTACTTCTCGAAGAATTCTAACAGATTTGTCAGGCAGACTTCTGTTTACAGTAACTATGCTGACTTTGACTTATTTTATCATTAGTCTCCATGTATCCTGAAAGCTCATTCTTATTAATAGACTCCAACACTTTCCTAGCCACTGAGGTTAGGCTAACTGGCCTATAATTTCCTTTGTTTTGCCTTCTTCCCTTCTTGTTGTGCTGACCTACAATATATAACCCTACTCTGTAATCAACCTAACTCTTCCCTCCAATTTCTCTTACATTTATATGCCTTTCTAAGAGTCTCCTGTGTCCTTAATACATCACTCTTCCACCACTTGTAACAGAGCATTCAAGCCTCCCACCATTTTTTGTGTAAAAAACCTACCACTGTCATCTCACCTAAACTTTCCTCTTCTCACTATAAATGGATGTCCTCTACTATTGCCTATTGCCACCCTGAAAAGAAGGTGCTGGCAGCCCACTCCATTTATGGCTCTCATAATCTTATACATCCCTGTCAAATCACCTCTCATCCTCGTTTGCTTCAAAGAAAAACAACATAGCTCTTCAACCTTGCCTCATGGTCTCTAATCCAGGCAGCATCCTGGTAAATCTCCGGATTTCAACGGATGCTGCCTGACCTGCTGAGTTCATCCAGCTTGTTTGTACATATTGGTAAATCTCCTCTGTTCACTTTCTAAAGCTTCTGCAGCCTTCCTACAATGAAGCAAACAGGACTTAGCAATGTACTCCAAGTATCGAAAAAAATATACAAACTTTTCCAAAAGTTGACAAACTGGTGAGTATACAATCATACAAGCAAATGTAAAGGAAGCTAAATGCAGTTAAAACAACAATCTGGATCTGAACCTAACATAGGGAAATTGTATAGAGGAGGTAGAATATGCTTTAAGATAGCGTTTCACAACCTTTTTTAGTCCAACACCCCTCCTAAAGCACTTTCATGCTTTCCAACATCCCTTTTAGCCACAATAAACTTTCCGGCACCCCCATAATGTAAAACCATGTCTACCATATGTCATAGAACAAAGAACATAGAATAGTACAGCACATTACAGGCCCTTCGGTCCACAATTGTGTGCCGACCCTCAAACCCTGCCTCCCATATAACCCCCACCTTAAATTCCTCCATATACCTGTCTAGTAGTCTCTTAAATTTCACGAGTGTATCTGCCTCCACCACTGACTCAGGCAGTGCATTCCACGCACCAACCACTCTCTGAGTGAAAAACCTTCCTCTAATATCCCCCTTGAACTTCCCTCCCTTTACCTGAAAGCCATGTCCTCTTGTACTGAGCAGTGGTGCCCTGGGGAAGAGGCACTGGCTGTCCACTCTGTCTATTCCTCTTAATATCTTGTACACCTCTATCATGTCTCCTCTCATCCTCCTTCTCTCCAAAGAGTAAAGCCCTAGTTCCCTTAATCTCTGATCATAATCCATACTCTCTAAACCAGGCAGCATCCTGGTAAATCTCCTCTGTACCCTTTCCAATGCTTCCACGTCCTTCCTATATTGAGGCGACCAGAACTGGACACAGCACTCGAAGTGTGAACATGAGAAAAATGATTCTGATTTAATTTTTTATTTGTCTTTAAACGTAACTTACACTGTACCAGTGCACTGTATAACAGCTTCCACATCAATATGATCCTTGAGTTTGATGGTTTTTAGCAAGAGTTGAAATATTTGGTTCAAGCATGTCCCTATGCATAATGTCCAAGTAGTTTATTTTCTTTGTGAGTATGACTGCACTGAAGCCTTTCAACAAAGTAGGATGGAAATACAATGAGGAGCAGTTTGGCTTTTCTCCAAAGACCAAGAAACTTCGTATGACAGTGTAGCCACATTTTGGAAAAGCCAACTTTTTGAAAAGCATTTTTGCTTCTTCATTATTCTGAATTTTGATATTTTTTCTTGCAAGCTGTTCCTGTAAGGAAATGGGATAATTAGCCAGTCTGGAATTATCAGATTGTTCAAATCCTTGAATCAATTCTGAAAATCCTTTTTCAGTGACTGCAGGAGTGTGTGAACCGTCTGTGAAAGAGAGTGTCATACTTCTCATGCAGAGAAACTGAGAGAACATTCTTCTCCCTATGTTTTGCTTATATATTTCCAATTTTCCTGTAAAAGCGGACACTGAACTTTTTGCCTGGATTAAATTGAAATTACCCTTCAGGTTCACACTTAGAAAGTTTATTTTATCACACAATTTGGCTAGGTATGCCACATCTCCACCTACAAGTTCAATCTTGTTTTTCAAGCTCTTGTCAACTTAGGGCAAAAATTCAAACACAATCAGAAAAAAAATGTTTTTAGCAGAAGCATTTTGACAGGCAACACACATCCATGTGAAGAAGCAAACATTCAAACTCTTTATCATTATCATGGGATAACTGGCAAAATATTCTGCTATTTAATGGATCAGCTTTAATTTTTGATAACAGATATTACAAGAGTCATGCTTGAAAAAAGTCATTGAATGATGTGAGATGTTGATGGTTAATTACACAAAGGATTGCAAACAGACTTGGGATTTCTTTTTTCATAAATACCATTAAACCAAAATGGCAACCCGTCTAATCAGAATACTTTTAATCTCAATATACGTTTTGAGTTCATTGTAGATTGAGTTAAAATATTAGTATCCACTTTGAGAACTGTGGTGAGCACTTCTGATAAAGCAGGCATTATTAATCTTTCACCAATTGTATGAGATTTTCCACACTTTGCTATCATTTTGGAAATGTAAGAAGCAATGAGACCACTATCAAGGTCATTTTTAGCTTTCTTGGCAAATGACTCAAGTGTCAACACTTTTCAAATGCTTCTTTCATCTTCTGGAAGAGTAGCCTTTTCAGAGTATCTTTTACAGAAGTGTTCCTGTAATCTTGATGGTTTTATGGCTTCATTAAACAGTACAGTATCACAGATGAGACACATGGGACATCGCTGATCTGACGGAAGCAGAATAAAGCCATACTCCAGGTATTTAGTTTCTGTTTCTTAGCAGGATTAGAATTCAAGGCTGCACCACCTTCAGACTCATAAAGATTTGAATTTATCCATCATTAACGGGGTTAAATTAAAATAAAAAATTGACACAAACTGGGAATGCCTTTCGGATTTTGATGATGGAAGTGAGTTGACTCAGATAGAATGATGATAGCAGCACGCAAAGGAACGGCAAGGCAAAGATGAAGAGAATCACAACAGTGAAAATTATGTTGACAAGGATTCAGATTGGAATCTGAGTGTTGGTCAGGACAGAGCTGGTATTCAGCAAGCTGCCTTTATACTATTGTAGTTCATGCAATTGACCAATCACCATAATGTCTCATAATCCCCAAAGATGGTACTTGGCCATGCATATGAAGCCAAGATTGCTTTGAACACCTCAAGGGGAATCCTCATGGTTGGCAGGTTCACTGATTGGCTCTATTTCACTGTTTGGTTGCGGCCAGCACCATATCATTGTGTGACCTGTTTTCTATAGATCTGTAGGGAAAGTTGTGAGGATGTACTTGATTTACCAGCTGTTAAATGGCAGGAACACTTTCCATTGTGCGAGTCAAGGGGAATTGTTTGGCACCCTGGCTATTAATATGTGCATCCCCAATAATGTGTGTTTGGTTGGTAAGGTCAGATTAGATTGCCGAGTTTCAGACACGAGTGCTCTCCACCTGCAGAGTTATAGTTCTTCCTGTCTTCCAGTGTCTCATCCTTTTTTTTTGGAAGTGCCTGCTCTATTCACAGTCAGTCAGGTCCCATGCCTAGTTAGGGTGCCACTTTCTGTACCCCCCAAGAATCTTGAATACCCCCTGACAGCTTCTACTTCCCTATCGCGTAACCACCCCTGTTAGAATGATTGCTTTAAGATTAACTCATCATGATGTAGAGTTTGGCCAGTGCAGCTCACCCTACCGGGAACATCTAAGTGGTATTTTATATGCTTAGGGAGTTTATCCCAGGCAGGATGAGGAGCAGCTGTGTACCATAATTGGCAGTTAAGAAACAGCACACTGCAATGCCTTCCATATCCTTGTGGGGGATTTTAACCAGGCCAGTTTGATAAAGTCTCTAAAGAACTAACACTGACATATCACCTGTGAAACCAGAGGACCCAGCACACTTGACCACTGTTATACCACCAATGAGAATACCTATTGTGCTATCCTTCACCCACACTTTGGAAAGTCCAATCACCAAGCTGTACTTTTCCTCCTGAAGTATAGGCTGAGACTAAAGACAGCAGTTCAAGTGCTGAGGACCAAGATGGTCAAGGGAGGTGAAAGAGTGACTGCACAACTGCTTTGAGTCAATGGACTGGACAATATTCAGGGACTCATTTTCAAATCTGAATGAATACACTACAGCTGTCAATAATTTGATCAAGACTTGTGTGGACATACACAAACCAAAAGCTGTGAATGAACCAGGAGATTCGTAGTCTGCTAATGACTAGATCTGCTGCATTCAAGACCAGTGATCCAGAACTACACAGGAAGCCCAGGTATGAATGACAGAAGGCTACTTCAAAGGTGAAAAGACAATTCTGATAGAGGAAAGAGATAGAATCAGATGCACGTCAGCTCTGTCAGGGTTTTCAAAACAAAGCCTAACATCATGAACAGCTGTGATGCTTCACTCCCAGGTGAGCTCAATGCCTATTATACACATTTTGAAAAGGAGAATAAAACTGCATCTATGCAAATCCCTGCAGCATTCAGTGACCCTGTGATCTCTGTCTCAGAGACTGATGTCAGAACATCTTTCATGATGGTGAACCCTTGCAAGGCTTTAGGACCTGGTAGGGTCTGGAAAACCTGTGCCAACCTGTGCAGGAATGTTCAATGACATCTTCAATCTCACTGCTGCAGCCCGAGGTGCCCACCTGCTTCAAAAGGGCAACAATTACACCAGTGCCCAAGAGGAGCAGGTTGAGCTACCTCAACAACTATTGCCCTGTTGCTCTCATATCTCCTGTGATGAGGCTGGTGATGGTCAGAATGAACTGTTGCCCAAGCACAGACCTGGACCCACTGCAATTTCCCTATCACCACCATAGCTCCACAGTAGAGGCAATCTCACTGGCTCTCCACTCAATCTTGGATCACCTGGACAAATGCCGTCTACAAATTTGCTGGTGACACAACTACTGTTGACAGAATTTTGGATGGCAACATAGAGGTGCAAAGGAGTGAGATACATCAGAGTGGTGTTGCACACAACATCAGTAAGACCAAGGAATTGACTATGGACTTTGGGAAGGGGAAGTTGAGGAAACATATAGAATGACCAACAGTAGAAAGGCCAAGCAGTTTTAAGTTCCTGGGTGTCAGCACCTCTGAAGATCTATCCTGAATCCTGAATATTGATGCAATTACAAAGAAGGCTCGACAGTGGTTATATTTCATTAGGTGGCTGAGAATAATTGGTATGTCACCAAAGACACTCAAATTTCTACAGGGGTACTGTGGAGAAATTTCTAACTGGTTGCATCACCTTCTAGTATGGAAACATCACTGCAAAATATAGAAAAAAGACACAACCGGCTCCATCATGGGCTCCTCTGCATCAAGGACACCTTTCAAAGGCAATGCCTCAAAAAGGTGGCATCCATCATTAAGGACCCCCATCACATGCCCTCTTATTACTACCATCAAGGAGAAGGTGCAAGAGCCTGAAGATGCATACTCAACGTTTCAGGAATACCTTCTTCCACACCACCATCAGATTTCTGAATGAACAATGAACCCATGAATGCTAATTCACCATTTCTACTTGCTCCCTTTTTGCACTACTTGCTTAATATAATTGTCTATATATTGTAACTTACAGTTTATTAAATTATTGCAATGCACAGCTGCTGCAAAACAACAAATTTCATGATGAACACCATAGGTATAACATGATTCTGATTCATTTGAAATAGTTCAGAGGAGGCTTGGAGTTGCTCAGGATTTCCTTCAGATCGGATAAGCTAGACGGATATCCACAGGAGTTTAGAAGAGAGGAAGGAGATGTGATTGAAACAAATAACATCCTGACAACTCTTGACAGAATAAATTGAGGAAAGGATGTTTCTTTGGTGGGAGAATCTACAACTGGGGACCACTGGGGACCATTTAAAAACTAAGAGATTAGATGTTTTTTCTCTGAGAGGATTGGGAATTTATGGAACTCTCTTCATTTAAGAGAAGTAGATGTGCAAAGGTCTTAGGTACATAAATATATAGCTATGTTTCCTTAGACTTTTGCATGGTACTGTAGTAATTTTATGTATTGCTCTGTACTGCTGCCACAAGAAAACAACAAATTTCACGTCATATGTGAGTGATGACAAAACCGATTCTGATATGCGTCTTTATTGTGGACTGAGTTTGAATGGGGTATGGAGAGGGGAATCAAAGTTGGGAGAAATGGAAGGGAGATGAGAGGGACTGGGAATGGCCAGAGAAACATTCTCTAGTGATCAATAAATCAATTCTTGGGGACAAATGACCTTGCCTGGTGTATCAGGGCTCGGTGAGTCTGCACACTCTCCACCCCATGGTACTCTTTCGCTGCTAACTCACATATGCTCCATCCTCTCCATCTTTTGCTCTTGACTGATTTATAAACTTGCTCTCGACTCCACATTAACAAGTATAGTACTGTGCAAAAGTCTCAGGTGCCCTAGCTATATACATATATATATATACCCAAGACTGTTGCACAGTACAGTACAAACAATAAGCAAAACGGTGAAATGTTACAACAGGTAAACCAAATGCAGAGTTAACCTTAAGAACTGATTATCCTATTCCTGCTCCTAATTTGCATACTTGAAAGAAGTAATGAATTATTTTAATTTAGTCCACAATAAATTATGTTAAAATTTCAGAGACATTCTGTGGTTAAAATTCTTAAGTAAAACAATTTATGAAATGAATATATAAATATAAATCTAAAACCCTGTTTATATCATGAAAGTGTTGTAAATTCAATGTTTATTCTATATATATATATTACTAAGCACATATACAATGTGCTTAAAGTAAAGAAACGTTTAGATTCATTAAACTTCAGCAATGCTTATAAGCAATCAAGATAAGGACATAGATAGAAAAGGCTTTGAGAGCTGTGGCCCAAATGCAAATAGGATTAGCTTGTTGGGCAACACAGCTGGCATTGAGGAGCTGGGCAGAAGGGCCTGTACAACTCTGTGACCCCGTGAACAAGGTTTATCTTTAGACAAGGTCTCCATGAGTTTCTTCCACTCCCAATGAAACTTACTGGGATGTACATACTCTCTCTGATCAGGAGAAAATATCATACTGCTCAATCACTTTGGAATATAGTCCAGAAACAGGCCTCAGCACTAATGTCATTACAACCACCATGCCAATTTAAACTAATCCCACGTACCTGTATATGATCTACATCCCTCCATTTCCCTGGATGTTCATGTGCCCGCTTAAATGCAGCTGAATGAAATGTTGTCATTTTATCTGCTTCCATCTACTCCCTTGTACTTATTGTACCACACTCTTTGTAAAATAATTTGCTTCCCCAATTCTCTTAAATCTTACCTTCTCACCTTAATGCTATTCAGGATTTAAGATAGTTTATTGACATTCTTCAGAGCACAAATATAAAGGTAAATGAGAGAAGGAGAAAGGATTGGTACTTGGGATCCAATGCAGCACAACAAACCACGCACAATAAGCATAAAAACACATAAATACAAACGTTTAATTCTAAAATAATAATATTTAGTCCCACCGATTTTATGAGGCCAGACTGAACAGGCCAATTCTGCTGTAGTAAATAATTCTCGGGTATTACATGTGTAGCAGAAGATTTGATAAATAAATCCTGTAAATTTTATTTCCTGCTGTATTTTAAATTCCTGTATGTACACAAAGTGACGCCAGGACTATGCCCTCTAGTATTTGGCATTTATACCCTCGGAAGAAGATTCTAACTGTCTACTGTCATGGTTTTATAACATGTCCACATGGCTTCAGAAAAAACAGCCCAAATTTATTTAACCTCTCCTCATTGTACATAGCACTCTTCTGCACCCCTCCAAATCCTCCACATCCATTATGTCATGTAACGATGTGACCGAACCAAAGTTTTCAACAGCTGCAACATGACTTTCCAACTTTTATGCAGAGCATCCCAAGCGACGAAGGCAAGTATGCTGTATGCCTTCTTTACCATCTCATCTTCTAAAATCCCTCTATACATCAAACCTCCAAAGGGACCTGCCATTTACTGCCTACTTTCCAATTACATTTTGACCTTGCAAAGTACAACACTTAGCAAACCTACCTACAGCATAATACAGGCCCTTCAGCCCACTTCAAATTTGTCTGGATTAAACTCTGTCTGCCTTTTCTCCACTTGTATCTCCAATTGAACTATGCACATCTGTGTCTATTGACACACAAAGCCACAACGACTATCTCCAATATGTCCATGCTTTTCCAGATATGAGTGGATCTAATTCTCTTACCACCAATGTAAAGTTCACCTAGTTTCCTAGTTTATCCCTGTTTCTCAACAAAGGAGCACCTTTGGGTATGTTCCTGTCCTCTGCAGATCCAGATTATTTCAAGTTCAAGTTTAATCGTTATTCAGCTATACATACGTATACGACTAAACAAAACATGATTCCTCCAGAGCCAAGATGCAAAACACAGTACACAGAATTACAAAATAATATTAACAAAATAACATTCAAATAAAATTATCAATAGAGAGAGAGAGAGGAAGATTTTCACAGAATGGATAATGGGAGCTTGTTCCTTCTCAATTCTGAGTAACAAGATTATAAAAGATTTGTTTGCAGTATGTGTTGGAATCAGGAATGATCTATCTAGTTCACATAGAACAAACATAATATAAAACACTTTAGCACAGTGGAGACCCTTCGATCTTGTGTCAACCTACACAGATCTACTCCATGAACAATCTAACTCTTGTCTCCTACACAGCCCATTACCCTCCATTTTTGTTACATTCATGTGCCTAACTAAAAGTGAGGCCTCTGTTGGTCAGGGTCAACCATGGATGTTGCAATCTAGTTGTCTTGCTGTGCAAGCCAGATATGGATATGGATATGGTATGGAGATATGGAGATATGGAGAGCAAGCTATTGCCCATGTAGCAAGCACCCGCTCTTCATGCATCTGATGAACCTAAAGGAACGGCAGAGACAGTGCAGTGTTGCAGGAGTTGCCAGTCAGCATTGAACTGAACATAGGACTGCCTTAAGGACTTCAGTTCCAAGTTTTTCCTTTGGGGTTTACTGTCAAAGCCTTCCCCATGAGTGGGTATAACCACAAGGCAGTGGAGGTTTAAGACCTTATTGAATTTTTTGAAGAGGTTATGAGGAAAGTTGACGAGGATAAAGCAGTGGATGTTGTCTATTTGGACTTCAGTAAGGCCTTTGACAAGGTTCCACACGGAAGGTTAGTTAGGAAGGTTCAATCATTAGATGTTAATATTGAAGTAGTAAAATGGATTCAACAGTGGCTGGATGGGAGATGCCAGAGAGTAGTGGTGGATAACTGTTTGTCAGGTTGGAGGCAAGTGACTAGTGGTGTGCCTCAGGGATCTGTACTGGGTCCAATGTTGTTTGTTATATACATTAATGATCTGGATGATGGGGTGGTAAATTGAATTAGTAAGTATGCAGATGATACTAAGGTAGGTGGCGTTGTGGATAATGAAATAGGTTTTCAAAGTTTGCAGAGAGATTTAGGCCAGTTAGAAGAGTGGGCTGAATGATGGCGGATGGAGTTTAATGCTGATAAGTGTGAGGTGCTACATTTTGGTAGGAATAATCCAAATAGGACATACGTGGTAAATGGTAGGGCATTGAAGAATGCAGTAGAACAGAGTGATCTAGGAATAATGGTGCATAGTTCCCTGAAGGTGGAATCTCATGTGGATAGGATGGTGAAGAAAGCTTTTAGTATATTGGCCTTTATAAATCAGATCATTGAGTACAGGAGTTGGGATGTAATGTTAAAATTGTACAAGGCATTGGTAAGGCTGAATTTGGAGATTTGTGTACAGTTCTGGTCACCGAATTATAGGAAGGATGTCAAAAAAATAGAGTACAGAGAAGATTTACTAGAATGTTACCTGGGTTTCAGCACCTAATTTACAAGGAAAGATTGAACAAGTTAGGTCTTTATTCTTTGGAGCATAGAAGGTTGAGGTGGGACTTGATAGAGGTATTTAAAATTATGAGGGGGATAGAGAGAGTTGATGAGACATTGAGAGGAGGGGAGATTGAAACAAGAGGACATGAGTTGAGACTTAGGGGGCAAAAGTTTAGGGGTAACACGAGAGGGAATTTCTTTAAAATTAAGAGGGGGAAAATCCATATACATTACATCCACATATACATTACTCTATGTTCATCAATTTGTTTTGTCACTTCCTCAAAAAACTTAACTATGCTTATACGGCACAATCTGCACCGAAAAATGCCATGCTGACTGTCACTCAGACTATGCTTCTCCAAATGCTCATCAATCCTGTCTCTAACACTCCTTTCCATTAAAAGGAGTATATCCACAGCATAATAAATTTTAAATTGTCCTATTCAGACCTGAAGATTTAATCTCTGAGCAGGATTTCTTACTATTCTCAATACAACAGCTATGTGTGAGGCTGTAGTGGAGGCTTTTGGGAACATTTCTGACCATTTTTTAGCTGCATCCACTAAGACCAAAAAAAATTGTGCCCATGAATGTTGCAGCAAAATCTCTGAATCCTCTGCAAGTGCAACGCAGACCATCCATAGGGATGGAAAGGTGCTGCTCTTGACATCTGGATATGTTGGTATTGCAAACAATGCTTGGCACCTGCTCAATCTGCCAATCTATCCAAGCCTACTAGACAAAGCTTTGAGGCAGCAATTCCATTTTAACCATGCCTAGATGACTACCATGTATATCCTCCAATGCTTTAGCACTCAATTTGGACAGTACAACTTTTGATCCCTACATAAGGCAATACCCATCAAGGGCAAGTTCATCCCAGTGCTGCTAAAGTAGGAAAACTGGAAGTTCTGCTGCATATTCCAGCAACTTTAGGTTGCCATTTGACCTGATACAGAGTGGGGTATGCTCTGGTTTCCCTTTGGATCATCTCTGCCATAACAGGGAAACTTTCCATTTGCATTCAGAAGGATACATTAAAGGAGTGTCTCTTTTGTCAATTTTTCAGTTATTTTCTTTTCCAAATCTATCAGCATTTCCACACTTAGTCAACATTGATCTAGTAATTGTATCCTCCAAGAAACAGAGCCTGTCTCTGCATTCGTGTTGCTGCTGTTACTGGAACATCCTACAGTGGATTGAAAATGAACACCAGTAGTTGATGATAAGAGGTGAGGGTAAACTCTCTCATGCAAGTACTGGTTGAAATGTTTTAAACCCCAAACCACATTCAAGGCCTCTCTGTCAAGCAGAGCATATTTTTTTCTCTGCAGCAGCAAAACAACGTAATGCAAAGGCTCTCATAACATGAGACATGACTGCACCTATATCATAAGGCGAGCTTCACTGGATGATGTGGATCATAATGTGTGAGTACAGAGTCTATCATCATATTTCCTTTGCCTTTTTGAAAGCCACCTCACACTGCTTTGTCCATTGCCATTTCTTCCCAATCTGTAGTAATGAGTTCAAAGGCTGGAGCACAGTAGCCAGCTTCAAAAGGAACCTGTTATAGTAATTGACAAATCCTAAGAAGGACTGTATCCTTTAGCCTGGGGCTATCCACTACTGCTTGAATTTTCTCAGCATGTGTGTGTAAATCTTATGTGTCAATGGTGTGATACAGCAGCTGATGCTCAGTTTGAAGAATTCACATTTGTGCCTTACTCTGATCCCATAATGTTCTAACCATTTTAACACTGTTTTGAGATTTTGGAGGATGCTCCTTGTCATCCTTTTTGATAACAATGAGTACCTGGACAGCCTTGTAGCACTTGGTCCATAGCTTTCTCCAAGAGTGCAAGTGCTACTTCAAAAATAAGCCTGTTATAGGGATAATGCCATTTGTGAGTTTTTACGATGAGAAACACTTTGGACTCTTCTTCCATCTCTATGTGTAGGTAGACCTCAGCTACATCCACTTTATTGAAATGTTTTCCTCCAGAAATGTTTAAAAAGATATCCTCTATCCTGGGCTGAGAGTATTGTTCTACTTTCAATACTGGGCTGATGCTGACCTCAGAATCACTGTAGATACTGACAGAGCCATGCTTCTTGGCTATTGGAACCACTGGAATTGCCCATGGGTTCCATGTAACCATAAAAAGAACTCCTTCAGTCTCTCTATGATTTAACTCACTGGCTAAGTTATCACAGATGGTATAAAGAACTAAACAAGCTTTGTGGATGTTCTACGAGGCTGTGGTGGCCAGTGCTATCATGTTTGCTGTTGTGTGCTGGGGCAGCAGGCTGAGGGTAGCAGACACCAACAGACTCAACAAACTCATTCATAAGGCCAGTGAATTTGTGGGTGTGGAACTGGACTTTATGACGGTGGTGTCTGAAAAGAGGATGCCATGTTGGACAATGACTCCCATCCACTCCATAATGTACTGGTTAGGCACAGGAGTACATTCAGCCAGAGACTCATTCCACCAAGATGTAACAATGAGCGTCATAGGAAGTCATTCCTACCTGTGGCCATCAAACTTTATAACTCCTCCCTCGGAGTGTCAGACACCCTGAGCCAATAGGCTGGTCCTGGACTTATTTCCACTTGGAAATAAACTTATTTTTATTTAATTATTTATGGTTTTATATTGCTATATTTTTTCACTATTCTAGGTTGGTGCGACTGTAACGAAACTTAATTTCCCTCGGGAACAATAAAGTATGTCTGTCTGTCTGTCTGTCTGTAACACTTGGGTGTGGCATTTTCTTTTAAACACTACTTTACCCTTGATACATTTGAGTGTTCCAGCACCATCCTTGAACACTGCTGCGGCATCATTTAGTATCTTTTTACATTCAGTTGACCCTATTGCAAAGGATTTGCATGCAAATTGTGAATGGATCTCCAATCAAGTTGTAGTTGTTTCAGCCAATCATGGCCATACAATGCTGGCCGTCCTGGTTTTACCATATACTGTACAATATGGCTTGTTGGTTGTAGTATTTGATTGTTATTGTAAAACCAAAAAGATATAGGAGCAGAATTAGGCCATTTGGCCCATTGAGACTGCTCAAAATTTACTCTCACCCCTAATCTTCTGCCTTCTCCCTTCATGCCCTGTCCAATCAAGAATCTCTCAACCTCTGTCTTAAATATACTTAGCCTCCACAGCTACCTGTAGCAAAGAATTCCACAGATTTATCACTCTCTGGCTAAAGAAATTCCTCCTCATTTCTGTTCTAAAAAGACACCCCTCTATTCTAACATCAATTCCACTATCCAGATCATTGACATACAATGTGAAAAGAATTGGTCCCAACCTGGAACCCTGTGGAATATCACTAGTCACTGGCAGACAACCAGAAAATGCTCCCTTTATTCCCACTGTTTAACTCCTACCATCAGTAACTGTTTTATCCATACTGGAATCTTTCCTGGAATACCATTGGCTTGTAGCTTGTTAAGCAGACTCATCTGTGTCACCTTGTCAAAAGCCTTCTGAAAATCTAAGTACATAACATCAACCAATTCTCCTTTCTCTATTCTGCATGGTTTTTCTTCAATGAATTCCAACAGATAAGTCAGGCAAGATTTTCTCTTGATGAAACCATGCTGACTATATGCATCCAAGTACTGCAAAACCACACCATTAACAATTATCTCCTACATCTTCCCAAACTGTGGTCAAACTAACTGGCCTAATATTTCCCTTCTTCTGCCTTTCTCCCTTCTTGAAAAGTGGAGTGACATTTGCAATTTTCCAGTCTTCCAGAACCATTCCAGAATCTAGTGATTCTTGAAAGATCATTACTAATACCTGCACAATCTGTTCAGTCACCTCTTTCAAAACCGAGCAGGGTACAGCATCTGATCCAGGTTAGTTATTTACCTTCAGGCTTTCAGCTTGCAAGGAACCTTCTCTCTAGTAATGATAACTTTACACACTTCATGACTCCTGTCACCTGGAACTTCAACCATACTTCTTGTGTCTTCCACAATAAAGACTAATGAAAAATATCTGTTCATTTCATCACCCATTTCCTTGTCTCCATTACTACCTCTCCAGCATCACTTTTATCCACTCTTGCCTCTCTTTTACACATTATATATCTGAAGAATCTTTTGTAACCTTTTCAATATTATTGGCTCACTTACTTTTGGCCACATCAGCACTAGGTGCATCGAGCTGCAGCTTCTTAAGCACCAGGTGATGGAACTGGAGATGCAGCTCGATGACCTTCATCTGGTCAGGGAAAGTGAGGAGGTGATAGAGAGGACCTATAGGAAGGTAGTCACACCGGGGCCTCAGGAGACAGATAAATGGGTAACAGTCAGGAGAAGGAAGGGCAAGAGTCAGATACCAGAAAGTACCCCTATGGCTGTCCCCCTTAACAATAAGAACTCCTGTTTGAGTACTGTTGGGGGGGGGGGGGGTGGTGACAGCCTACCTGGAGGAAGCTCCAGGTTGTGGCTCAGAAGTGTAGGGAAAGGAAGAGGATGGCAGCAGTGACAAGGGACTCTATAGTTAGGGGGCCAGACAGGCGATTCTGTGGATGCAGGAAAGAAACACAGGTGGCAGTTTGCCTTCCAAGGTGTCAGAGTCCGTGATGTTTTTGATTGCTGCCATGATATCCTGAAGTGGGAAGGAGAACAGCCAGAGGTCATGGTACATTTTGGTACCGACGACATAGGTCGGAAAGGGGAGGAGGTCCTGAAAACAGACTACAGGGAGTTAAGATGGAAGATGAGAAGCAGGACCTCAAAGGTAGCAATCTTGAGATTGCTACCTGTGCCATGCAACAGTGAGTATTGAAAAGAATGAGGTGGAGGATAAATGCATGGCTGAGGGATTGGAGAAGGGGGCAGGAATTCAGATTTCTCGATCATTGGGACCTTTTTTGGGGCAGGCGTGACCTGTACAAAAAGGACGGGTTGCACTTGAATCCCAGGGGGACCAAAATCCTGGCAGGGAGATTTGCTAAGGCTATTGGGGAGAGTTTAAATAAGAATTGCTGGGGAGGTGGGAACCAAACTGAAGAGACAGAAAGGAGCAGATGGCTCACATACAGAGAAAGCTTGAAGACATTTGCGAGAGAGAGGATAGACAGGTGATAGAGAAGGGATGCACTCAGATTGATGGTTTGAGATGTGTCCATTTTAATGCAAGAAGCATCATGAACAAAGCAGATGAGCTTAGATTGTGGATCAGGGCTTGGAGCTAGAATGCTGTGGCCATTACAGAGAGTTGGATGGCTTAGGGGCAGGAATAATTACTTTGAGTGCCGGGCTTAGTTGTTTCAGAAAGGACACAGAAGGAGGCAAAAGAGGTGGGGGCATGGCACTGCTGATCAGAGATAGTGTCACGGCTGCAGAAAATGAGGAAGTCATGGAGGGATTGTCTACTGAGTCTCTGTGGGTGGAAGTTAGAAACAGGAAGGGATCAATAGCTTTGCTAGGTGTTTTTTATAGCCCACCCAATAGTAACAGGGACATCAAGGAGCAGATAGCAAGACAGCTTCTGGAAAGGTGTAATAATAACAGGGTTGTCATGGTGGGAGATTTTAATTTCCCAAATATTGATTGGCATCTCCCTAGATCAAGGGGTTTAGATAGGGTGGAATTTGTTAGGTGTGTTCAGGAAGGTTTCCTGACACAATATGTAGATAAGCCTACAAGAGGAGAGGCTGTACTTGATCTGCTATTGGAAAATGAACCTGGTCAGGTGTCAAGCCTCTCAGGGAGAGAGCAGTTTGGAGATAGAGATCACAATTTTATCTCCTTTACCATAGCATTGGAAAGGGATAGGAACAGACAAGTTAAGAAAACGTTTAATTGGAGTCAGAGGAAATAAGAAGTTATCAGGCAGGAACCTGGAAGCATAAATTGGAAACTGATGTTCTCAGGGAAATGTATGGAAGAAATGTGGCAAATGTTCAGGGAATATTTGTGTGGAGTTCTGCACAGGTACATTCCAATAATAAAGGGAATGGATGGTAGGGTACAGGAACAGTGGTGTGCAATGGCTGTTGAAAATCTAGTCAAAAGGAAAAGAAAAGCTTATGAAAGGTTCAAAAAACAGGTAATGATAGAGGTCTAGAAGATTATAAGGCTAGCAAGAAGGAGCTTAAGAAAGAAATTAGGAGAGCCAGAAGGGGACATGAGAAGGCCTTGGTGAGCAGGATTAAGGAAAACCCCAAGGCATTCTATAAGTATGTGAAGAGCAAAAGGATAAGATATGAGAGAATAGGACCAATCAAATGTGACAGTGGAAAAGGGTGTATGGAATCGGAGGAGATAGGTGAGGTACTTAATTAATACTTTGATTCATTATTCACTACAGAAAAGGATTTTGGTGATTGTAGGAATGACTTACAGCGGATTGAAACGCTTGAGCTTGTAGATATTAAGAAAGAGGATGTGCTGGAGCTTTTGGAAAGCATCAAGTTGGATAAGTCACTGGGACTGGAAGAGATGTACCCCAGGCTACAGTGGGAGGTGAGGGAGGGGTTTGATGATCCTCTGGCTATGAGCTTTGCATCATCAATGGGGACGGGAGAGGTTCCGGAGGATTGCAGGTTTGCAGATGTTGTTCCCTTATTCAAGAAAGGGAGTAGAGATAGCCCAGGAAATTATAGACCAGTGAGTCTTACTTCAGTGGTTGGTAATTTGATGGAAAACAACTTGAGAGGCAGGATTTATGAACATTTGGAGAGGTATAATATGATTAGGATAGTCAGCATGGCTTTGTGAAAGGCAGGTTGTGCCTTATGAGCCTGATTGAATTTTTTGAGGGTGTGACTAAACACATTGATAAAGGTAGAGCAGTAGATGTAGTGTATATGGATTTCAGCAAGGCATTTGATAAGATACCCCATGCAAGGCTTACTGAGAAAGTAAGGAAGCATGGGATCCAAGGGAACCTTGCTTTGTGGATTCAGAATTGGCTTGCCCACAGAAGGGTTGCAGATGGGTCATATTCTGCATGGAGGTCGGTCAGCATTGATTTGCCTCAGGGATCTGTTCTGGGACCCCTTCTCTTCGTGATGTTTATAAATGACCTGGATGAGGAAGTGGAGGGGTGCGTTAGTAAATTTGCTAATGACAAAAATGTTGTATGGTGGTGTTGTGGATAGTGTGGAGAGCTCTCAGAGGTTACAGCAGGACATTGATAGAATGCAAAACTGGGCTGAGAAGTGGCAGATGGAGTTCAAACCCGATAAGTGTGAGGTGATTCATTTTGGTGGGTCAAATATGATGGCAGAATAGAATATTAATGGTAAGACTCTTGGCAGTGTGGAGGATCAGAGGAATCTTGGGGTCTGAGTCCATAGGACACTCAAAGCTGCTATGCATGTTGATTCTGTTGTTAAGTAGGCATACAGTGTATTGGCCTTCAACAATCTTGGGATTGAGTTTAAGAGCTGAGAGGTAATGTTGCAGCTATATAGGACCCCAGCCAGACCCCACTTGGAGTACTGTGCTCAGTTCTGCTCACATCACTACAGGAAGGATGTGGAAACTATAGAAAGGGTGCAGAGGAGATTTCCAAGGATGTTGCCTAGATAGTAGTAATCTCGGGATTACTGCCTGTGCCACGCGACAGTGAGAATAGGAAAATAATGAAGTGGAGGATAAATGCGTGGCTGAGGGATTGGAGCAGGGGGCAGGGATTCAGATTTCTGGATCATTAGGGCCTCTTTTGGGGTGGGTGTGACATATACAAAAAGGACGGGTTGCACTTGAATCCCAGGGGGAACAATATCCTGGTGGGCAGGTTTGATAGAGCTGTTGGGAGAGTTTAAACTAGTTTGGCAGGGGGGTGGGAATCAGAATGTGAGTGCAGGGATTAAGGTAGAAGGACAAGGGCATGATGCTAAGAGTTCTGAGTTGATGAGGAAGGACAGGCAGGGGACAGAAAATAATTGTAACCAGTTAAAGGGGTTGAAATGTGTCTATTTCAATGCTAGGAGTATTAGGAACAAGGAGCATGGATTAGTACATGGAACTACGATGTTGTGGCCGTTACTGAAACTTGGTTAGAGGAAGGGCAGGTTTGGATGATGCAGGTCCCAGGGTTCAGGTGTTTTAAAAGGAATAGGATGGGAGGTAGAAAAGGCGGGGGAGTGGCATTGCGAGTAAGAGATAGTATCACGGCTATAGAAAGGACAACACTGCAGGAGTGTCCACGGAATCACTCTGGGTGGAAGTCAGAAATAGGAAGGGATCAATCACTGTGCTGGGAGTAGCCTATAGGCCCCCAAATAGCCCTCAGGACACCGAGGAGCAGATAAGCAGACAGATTTTAGAATGGTGCAGGAAATACTGGGTAGTAGTTACGGGTGATTTCAACTTCCCTCATATTGACTGGCACCTCCTGAGAGCAAGGGGGATAGATGGGGCTGAATTTGTCAGGTGTGTACAAGAAAGATTCCTGACACAGTGTGTGGACTGGCCGATGAGAGGAGAGACTATACTGGATCCAGTTTTCGGTAATGAACCTGGTCAGGTGACAGTTCTCTTGGTGGGGGAGCATTTTGGTGAGAGTGAACACAACTGCCTTAGCTTCAGCATAGCTATGGAAAGGGATAAAATCAGACAAAATGGTAAACTGCTTAACTGGGGAAAGGCTAACTTTGAAGGGATGAGGCAGGAACTAGCGAGAGTAAATTGGAAACAGATGTTCAAAGGGAAAAGCACAGAAGTAATATAGAAGAAGTTTAGGGACCACTTGAGCTGGGTTCTGGATAGGTCTGTACCACTGAGGCAAGGAAAAAATGGTAGGAAAAGGGAACCGTGGCTGATGAAACATATGAGGCAACTTGTCAAGAGGAAAAAGGAAGCATATGTTAGATAAAAGAAGCAGGAATTAGGAGGGGCTTATGAGAAATATAGGGTAGCCGGGAAGGAGCTAAAGAAAGGGCTTAGGAGAGCTCAAAGGGAGCATGAGAAGGCCTTGGCATGTAGGATTAAGAAGAACCCCAAGGCGTTCTATGCATATGTGAAGTATAGGAGGATGACGAGAACGAAGGTGGGACCACCAGGGCCGGATATGATACACCCCAGGTTGTTGTGGGAATTGAGAGAATAGATCGCAGGATCATTAGCTATTATCTTGGCTGCAGGGGAAGTGCCAGAGGACTGGAGAATGGCAAATGTAATTCCCTTGTTTAAAAAAGGTAATAGAGAGAAACCTGGGAACTATAGACCAGTGAGTCTTACATTGGTGGTATGCAAACTACTGGAAAGCATTCTTAAGGATAGGATCTACAAGCATTTGGAGAAGTACAATCTACTCATGGATAGTCAACGTGGTTTTGTGAAGGGAAGATCGTGCCTCACGAGCCTGATTAAAATTTTTGAAGAGGTAACAAAAGAAATTGATGAGGGTAGGGCAGTGGATGTGGTCTGCATGGACTTTAGCAAAGCATTTGACAAGGTCCCGTATGAGACACACATCCAAAAAGTCATGAGGCATGGGATAAATGGAACCTTGGCTGTTTGGATAAAAAATTAGCTTAAGGGAAGAAAGCAGAGGGTAGTTGTGGAAGAAAAGTATTCTGCCTGGAGGTCGGCGACTAGTGGAGTGCAGCAGGGATCTGTCCTGGAACCCCTGCTATTTGTAATTTTTATAAATGACCTGGATGTAGAGGCAGAAGGATTGGTGAGTAAGTTTGTGGATGACACGAAGATTGGAGGAGTTGCGGATGGAGCTGTAGGTTGTTAAAGGTTACAAGAGGATATAGACAGGCTGCAGAGTTGGGCAGAAAAATGGCAGATGGAGTTCAGTCCGGACAAGTGTGAGGTGATGCATTTTGGAAGGACAAACCAGAAGACTGAGTACAGTATCAACGGTCAGTTACTTAAGAGTGTGGGTGAACAAAGGGACCTTGGGGTTCAAATCCATACATCCCTTAAGGTTGCTGCACAGGTTGATAGGGCAGTTAAGAAGGCCTATGGGATGCTAGGCTTCATTAACAGCGGATTGAGTTCAAGAGTAGAGAGGTCATGTTGCAACTGGTTTGGAGAACAAGTCATATGAAGCAAGGTTAGCAGAGCTGGGACTTTTCTCTTTGGAGCATAGAAGAATGAGAGGGGACTTGATAGAGGTCTACAAGATTATGAGAGATGTAGATAGGGTGGATAGTCAGTACCTCTTTCCCAGGGCATCAAAAGCAAACACCAGAGGCCATATGTACAAAATAAAGGGAGGGAAGTTTCGGGGAGACATCAGGGGTAAGTTTTTTACACAGAGGGTTGTGAGTGCCTGGAATGACTTGCCAGGGATGGTGGTGGACGTTAAAACATTAGGGGTATTTAAGAGCCTCTTGGACAGGCACATGGATGAAAGAAAAATGGAGGGTTATGGGGTAATGTTGGTTTAGTACTTTTTTTGAAGGATTATATGGGTTGGCACAACATGGAGGGCTGAAGGGCCTGTACTGTGCTGTAGTGTTCTATGGTTCTATAGGGGAGCATGCCTTATGAGAATAGATTGAGTGAACTTGGCCTTTTCTCTTTGGAGTGACGGAGGATGAAAGGTGCCCTGATAGAGGTGTATAAGATGATGAGAGGTATTGATTGTGTGGATAGTCAAAGGCTTTTTCCCAGGACTGAAATGACTATTATGAAAGGGTACAGTTTTAAGATGCTTGGAAGTAGGTACATAGGAAATGTCAGGGGTAAATTTTTTTCACAGAGAGTTGTGAATGCATGGACTGGGCTGCCGGTGACAATGATGGAGGTGGATATTATAGGGTCTTTTCAAAAATTCCTGGATAGGTACATGGAGCTTAGAAAAGTCGAGGTCTATGAGTAACCTTAGGTCATTTCCAAGGTAAGGACATGTTCAACACAGCATTATGGTCTGTAGGGCCTTTAATGTGCTGTAGTTTCTATGTTTCTATGTATTTCATCTCTTTTAGCTGCCTTCTGTTGGATTTTGAAAACCTCCCAATCTTCTAATTTCCCACTAATTTTTGATCTATTATATGCCCTCACTTTGGCTTGTGTATTGGCTTTGAGTTCTCCTTTTAGCCATGGTTGTGTGATCTTTCCTTTAGAATACTTCCTCTTTAGTATGCATATATCCACTGTTTACTGAATTGCTTCCGGAAATCCAGCCATTGCCGCTCTACCATCATCCCTGCCAGTGTTCTTTTCCCAATCAATTCTGACCAACTCCTCTCACATGCCTTAGTAACTCCCTTCACTCTGCTGAAATACATTTGTCTTTAGCTTCTTCTTTTCAAATTTCACAGTGAGTTGATTATGATCACTTGTCCCAAAGGGTACTTTCACCTTAAGCTTTCTAAGCAATTCTGGTCCATTGTACAGCACCAAATTGAGAATAGCTGATCCCATTGTGAGCTTAACCACAATCTACTCTAAAAAGCCATCTTGTAGGTGCACTAGGAATTCGCCCTTCTGGAATTCAGCACCAACCTGATTTTCCCAATCTACCTGCATATTGAAATCCCCCATGACTATCGTAGCATTGCCCTTTTGCCATGTATTTTCTATCTCCCATTGTAATCAGTAGACCATATCCTTACTACTGTTTTGGGGTCTGTATACAACTCTCCTCAGGGAGTTTTTTTCCCATGCAATTCCATCGTTCTATCCATAATGATTCAACACCTTCAGACCCTATGTCATCTCTTTCTTATGATTTGATTTCATTTTTTTACCAACAGAACCACCCAGCCCCTTTTCTCCCCTGTCTGTTCTTTCTACACAATGTATATCTTTGGACATTAATCTTCCAGCTATAATCTTTTTTCAGCTATGATTCAGTGATGCTTACAATATTATACCTGCCAATCTGCAACTATGCTACAACTTCATCTAGCTTATTCTGTATTCTGCATGTATTCATAGTATATGGAATAATGTAAATGGTCTTGTAGCACAGGTATGTTAACAGCCATTGTATAATATGTTGGTCTCTGACTCTAATACATCTGAATCAGACTTGTATTTATAATAAGGTAAGGTGTCTTTTATGAGTTTGCGTTTTAAAGCAAGATTTTGGTGAATGATGCTTGCCATTTGAATATGCCTGTAATCAGATTGAGTTAAACTACTGCAGGATCCTGTGATGTGTTGGATTGTGTCATAGTGCACTCATAAAGGACCTTAGTGTGGAGGAATGACAAGATCCTCAGGAAGCCACAGAGATCATGACAGTACTTCTCCCACCAAGGCCAGCATCTGATGGTCCAGGGAGCTCTTGAGGCAGGTCTGAAAAACACAAGGCAGGCCTGCAGCTCGAAACATAGCATAAAACTTGGAAGCATAGCATGTGACTTGGAAACAAAGCATATAACTTCGAAATAGAGCGTGTGACTTGGAAACATTGCCTTTCACTTAGAAGCATAGTAAGATCATATAGCTTAGGTACATTGCATTTCACTTGGAAGCATAGCAAGACTCTATAGCACAGAAACACTGCATTTGTCTTGGACACATAGTATATAACTTGGGGGATAAAAAGCATTACATGGGAGATATTATGAACCTTGTCAACCCAGCAAACCTCAGAAAACATCTTGAGCACTGACTGGAGAAGCTCAGAACCTTCACTAGGTCCATAGGAGAGTGGTGTTATTTTGTCATGATGTGCTTACCAAGGGCTGGATCCAGGTTTAGAGGAACAGCGGGATCCCCAGGAAGATACAGAAACAAAAACTTAAACATCAAAATCGGAGCCTAGGAGGAGTGACTGAGTGACATCTGGGGAATTCATCTTCTCCAAAACAACGAGTCCTCTTGAAATAATCATAGATGGCAGAAAACACATGCCAGCAACAATTAATTTGACAAGATTAAACCAAAAACACAAGGGCATAACAACTCTAGTTAAGCTAACATAGAAACAAGTAATGAGTAGTGAACACAGGTGCTCAAAACTTCCAGAAGTTCAGAGCTCTCTGGCAAGCCACAGATTGCTTCTGGTTTCTACTGGCTTTTTCTACATTTATCATCTTGAGTTTGTTGGTCTTTTGTTATGGATTTTTGATTTTTTGGTGTTGGCCACCTGATCCTGTATTGGCAGAAGGACCCCTCCCCTCCCCCTGTTTCTGGAAAGAGGCCTCCAATTTTGAGCCAAGCATTTGACACTTCCTTGTTCACATCTAACCTGCTCGGATTATGGGGATGTTTTCTATAGAGGGTCATGCTCTTCCACTGGTTAAATTCTTCTTCCATAGTGATAATTTCTTCATTTTTCTGGGTCGTGCTTTCACTTAGGTTCAGTGATGTGTACCTCTTATCAGAAAAGCTGTGTTTGTATGGAGTACTGAATCCTGTTTATATATCCTCAGAAGTTTTATCTGATTGCTGTGTAAACTTCCCATGTATGTTATTCCTTGTATACATCAGTTATATTGTCTCCTGATGCTTTGTTTATTTATTAGCTCTGTGGCACCTTTCTTTATGTTTAATATTCTGTATTTATCGGTCATAAGTTCATGTTTACATCTTTGAGAAATCATTCTGTTATCTGAATTAATTGCTTTAGCTTTGCTAATGAAAGAGTGATTAGTTTCAAATTGTCCATGTATAGGAGACATGTCAAGGTATAATTTGTGTGTTTGTTTCTGATTTGATACCCTATTTTTACCTGATTCAGTAAATTAGAGAGGGATTTTAAAGCTAGACTAAACCATAGTGGACTTTGAGAATCGCCCAAAATAATGACTCAGTTTATTTTGATAATATTGGTTGTTTACAGTATGCCAATGCATCATCAGTTGCTGAAGGAATTTCACAAGTATTGGTGCAGTTTATGGATATTAAGAACTTCTATGAACCATGAATGTGGGACAGAGTCATGCCTTTTGGTAGTCAATGTAACAACATAAAAGATTTTTGCTTTTCCTCCAGGCCTGATCTATTATCAGTTGTTCTTTACATCCTTTCATACCCTTGTGGCATCCTATCTGCTTGTCTGGAAGTATATTGTGGTTATCTATTGTGGTGATTAATTGTGTCATGCATGATGTTAAAAATTTGAAAACAAGTAATGGGGCAATATTTTGATTTCCCCTTTTAAGTAAGGGATATTTTTTACCTCCAGTCAAAAATTCAATAATAGTAATAAGTGTGCAAAAGTCAGAAAATTATGCAAGAAAAAAGTCATAATAATAATTATTGCTATTTCTTTATTTTCCTTTTTGCAACTCGCTGTCTTCTACACACTGTTTGTCAGCCTTGGTTTGCAGGTGCAGCAGGCTATCAAGAAGGCAAATGGGATAAACATTGTAAACCTGCAGCACAATACAAGCACTTTGGCCCACAAAGCTGTGCTGAACATTTCCTTACCTTAGAAATTACCTAGGTTTACCCATAGCACTCTATTTTTCAAAACTCCATGTACCTATCTAGGAGTCTCTTAAAAGACCCTAATGTATCCGCCTTCACCACCGTAACTGGCAGCCCATTCCATGCACTCACCACTCGCTGCATTAATTTAAAAAAAGCTTACCACTGACATCTCCTCCATACCTACTTCCAAGCACCCTAAAACTGTGCCCTCTCATGCTAACCATTTCAGCCCTGGGAAAAAGCCTCTGACTATCCACACGATCAATGCCTCTCATCATCTTATACACCTCTATCAGGTCACCTCTCATCCTCCATTGCTCCAAGGAAAAAAGGCTGAGTTCACTCAACCTATTTTCATAAAACCAGATAACCATAGAAAGTTACAGCACAGAAACAGGCCTCTTGGCCCTTCTTGGCTGTACTGAACCATTTTTCCGCCTAGTCCCACTGACCTGTACCTGGGCCATATCCCTCCAAACCCCTTCTCATCCATATACCTGTCCAAGTTTTTCTTAAATGTCAAAAGTGAGCCCGCATTCACCACATCATCTGGCAGCTCATTCCACACTCCCACCACTCTCTGTGTGAACAAGCCCCCCCCCCCAATGTTCCCTTTAAACTTTTCCCCCTTCACCTAATAAGTTTCTAATAAGTCCCTGTCTATCCAAATACTTGTAGATCCTATCTCTTAGTATTCCTTCCAAAAATTTACCTACTACTGATGTCAAACTTACCGGCCTATAATTTTCTGGCTTACTTTTTGAGTCTTTTTTAAACAATGGAACTACATGACCTACCCATGACCTCTGGTTTTTTCCTCCCCTGGCCTCAGTGGAAAAAGCCTGCTTGCATTCACTCTATCTATACCCATCATAATCTTAAACACCTCTATCAAATCACCCCTCATTCTCCTACGCTCCAGGGAATAAAGTCCTAACCTATTCAACCTTTCTCTGTAACTCAGTTTCTCAAGTCCCACCGACATCCTTGTAAACCTTTTCTGCACTCTTTCAACCTTATTAATATCCTTTCTGTAATTAGGTGACAAAAACTGCACACAATACTCCAAATTCAGTCTCACCAATGTCTTATACAACCTCACCATTACATTCCAACTCTTATACTCAATATTTTGATTTATAAAGACCAATGTACCAAAAGCTCTCTTTACAACCCTATCTACTTCTGACACCACTTTTGGGGAATTATGTATCTGTACTCCCAGATCCTCTGTTCTACTGCACTCCTCAGTGTCCTACCATTTAACTTGTATGTTCTACCTTGGTTTGACCTTCTGAAGTGCAATACCTCATACTTGTCCGCATTAAGCTCCATCTGCCATTTGTCTGCCCATTCCTCCAACTGGTCCAAATTCCTCTGCAAGCTTTAAAAACATTCCTCACTGTCCACTACAACTCCAATCTTGGTATCATCAGCAAATTTGCTGATCCAATTTGCCACTTTATCATCCAGATCATTGATATAGATGACAAATAACCATGGACCCAGCACTGACCCCTGTGGCACACCACTAGTCACAGGCCTCCACTCAGAGTAGTAATCCTCCACTACCACTCTCTGACTTCTTCCATTGAGGCAATGTCTAATCCAATTTACTACCTCTCCATGTATACCTAGCGACTGAAACTTCCTAACTAACCTCCCATGTGGAACCTTGTCAAAGACCTTACTGAAGTCCATGTATACAATATCCACTGCCTTCCCTTCATCCACTTTCCTGGTAACTTCCTCGAAAAATTCTAATAGATTGGTTAAACATGACCTACCATGCACAAAGCCATGCTGACTGTTTCTAATAAGTCCCTGTCTATCCAAATACTTGTAGATCCTATCTCTTAGTATTCCTTCCAAAAATTTACCTACTACTGATGTCAAACTTACTGGCCTATAATTTTCTGGCTTACTTTTTGAGTCTTTTTTAAACAATGGAACTACATGACCTATCCTCCAATCCTCCGGCATCTGACCCGTGGATATTGACATTTTAAATATCTCTGCCAGGGCCCCTGTAATTTCAACACTAGTCTCCCTCAAGGTCCGAGGGAATACCCTGTCAGGTCCTGGGGATTTATTTACTCTGATTTGCCTCAAGACAGCAAGCACCTCCTCCTCTTTAATCTGTATGTTCCATGACCTCCCTACTTGTTTGCCTTATTTCCATAGACTCCATTCCAGTTTCCTTAGTAAATACAGATGCAATAAACCCATTTAATATTTCTCCCATTTCTTTGGGTTCCATACATAGCCGACCACTCTGATCTTCAAGAGGACCAATTTTATCCCTTACTATCCTTTTGCTCTTAACATACCTGTAGAAGTTCTTAGGATTATCCTTCACCCTGACTGCCAAAGCAACCTCATGTCTTCTTTTAGTCCTCCTGATTTCTTTCTTAAGTATTTTCTTACTTTTTTTATACTCCTCAAGCATCTTATTTCCTCCCTGTTGCCTATATATGTTATACATCTCTCTCTTCTTCTTTATCAGAGTTCCAATATCCTTCGAGAACCAATGTTCCTTATTCTTATTTGTTTTGCCTTTAACCCTGACAGGAGCATACAAACTCTGCACTCTCAAAATTTCTCCTTTGAAGGCCTCCCACTTACCAATCACATCCTTGCCAGAGAACAACCTGTCCCAATCTACGCTTTTTAGATCCTTTCTCATTTCTTCAAATTTGGCCTTTTTCTGGTTTAGAACTTCAACCCGAGGACCAGATCTATCTTTATCCATGATCAAGTTGAAACTATGACATTATGATCACTGGAACCAAAGTGTTCCTCTACACACACCTCCGTCACCTGCCCTAACTCATTTCCTTTTTTTTTTTTTTAATAGGAAATCTAATATTGCATCCTCCCTAGTTGGTACATCTATATATTGATTTAGAAATCTTTCCTGGACACGTCACAAACTCTAACCCATCTAGACCTTTAACAGTATGGGAGTCCCAATCAATGTGTGGAAAATTGGGACACATTTTATAAGGCATGCTCTGCAATCCAGGCAACATACCTGGCCTTCACTGCTGAGGGATTGAACTTAAGAGTAGGGAGGTTATGCTGTAACTGTACAGGGTACTGGTGAGGCCACACTTGGAGGATTATGTGTAGTTCTGGTCACCTTATTTGAGGAAGGACATCCACTTGGAGATCTGTCATCTGACCAAATTGATTGTCCAATACCAGATCCAGTATGGCCTCTTCTCTCGTCAGCCTGTCCACAACTGTGCCAGGAATCCTTCCTGACACCTCTCACTGATTCTATTCTACCTCAACCCTTTCCACCAAGGGAATATTAAGATCAATATTAGGGAAGTTGAAGTCAGCCGTGACAACAACCCTGTTATTTGACACCTTTTGAAAAACTGTTCCTCAGCATGCTCGTGGCTTTTTGGGGACGGGCATTAAATACTCCCAATAGAGTAATTTCTCCCATCCTGATTCCAGCTCAATTGAAAATCCCACCAGAATATCCCTCATTTCTGTAGCTTGATTAGCAATGCCATTCCCACCCCACCCTTTTTTACTTCAGTTCTTCAAACTTCCAGACACATGGGGATTAATATAATGAGAGGGAACAAAGGTAGCTTGGCTACAGGTGAATAGGCAGTGGGTAGAGTTAGAGATGCTCCGTTGGAGAGCTAGCCAGTAGCTATATTTAATAGGGAGCTTGAAGTGATTTGGTCTGTCACCAAAGAAGCTGGGAAATTTCTACAGGTGTATCACAGAGAGCATTCCAACCAGTTGTTTCAAGAGCAAGTTTGGAGTGGCCACTGCACCAGATGGTAGAATGCTGCAGAAGGTTGTAAACTTGGTCAGCTCCATAATGTTCACTAGCCTCCCCACCATCAAGAAGTTTCAAACAGTGGCATCCATCTTTAAGAATCTTCATTACAGGACAATCCAACTTCTTGCTACTACCATCAGAGAGGAGGAACAGGAGCCTGAAGACACATACTCAAAATTTACGAAAAGCTTCTTTCTCTCCACCATCAGATTTCTGAATGTTCAATTTCAATGTCAAATTTATTGTCATTCAACTTATATATAAGTAACTTATATATAACAACTTATATATAACGACACTCCTTTGGGCCAAGGTGCTCAACATATAGCTCACACACAATACATGATGTCCTAGACCCATTAACACTACATTTCTCTCTGTTAGTGTGACTTGCTTATTTTATTTTTATTGTTACATGTGTTTATGTATTGCACTGGACTGCTGCTACAACACATCAAATTTCCACTATATAATACATCTGATTCTGATCAGTCAGCTGATCTCCTGTGCTGAAACTGTTCTATGTTCCTTTGTGTGCATGTGTGAGAGAGAAGCAAATGTGACAAATAGAATCAATCCACAACATCTGATCTATCCTATTAATAGAAATGGGATCATTCATTTGGGCAAATTAAATGATCTTCCTCTTTTCTTGATTTATGCTCTGTAGTCCTGAGGTGTTGATTTTTTTGTGTCAGCTGTTATATATTGAATTTATTCCTCTAATCAGAACCTGCTGCTTGCTCGTTAGACTCGGGTATTTAAACCATGGAAACTATCCTTGTTTACTGCTTTAAAAGAAGCTTTGTTACATCAAAGTAATTTTAAAAAAATTCCATCTAATGAGATAGTGATCTGCCTTTGCAATGTTGCATTAGGGATTTTAATTTCAATTATTCTCAGCCATTCCGACCACTGGAGGTTACATAATCTACCTGGCAAATGCTGCATTAATAATATTATAACAATACTAAAGTGCTTCCCAACATTTTCTCCTGACTCATATCAAAAAAGTTTCATTTTAATGATTAGCTTTTCAAATCTGGCACATTGATTATTACTGTCACAACATGAAGCTTTATGTATTTTGGGGGAATGTGCAATTGGTTTTGTTTTAGTCATTTTTCCAGTGAAGGTGCCAAACATGTTCCCATGGTGACATGTTGCATTAAGTTAGATGGTTGTACAATGAGTTCTGTGAGTGGAGAAAGCCAGCTTGCAACAATTAGCCAGTTTGCAGGCGAATAGGCGAAGAAGTGGCAAATGGAATACAGTGTATGATCATGCACTCTGGTGGAAGCAATAAAGCCATAGATTATTTTCTAAATGGGGAGAAAATCTACAAATCTGAGATACAAAGGGACTTGAGGGTCCTTGTGCAGAATATCCTAAAGGTTAACTTGCAGGTTGTAAAGGAAGCAAATGCAATGTTAGCATTCATTTCCAGAGGTTTGGAATACAAGAGCAGGGAGGTGATGCTGAGGCTTTATAAGGCACAGGTGAGGTCTCACCTTGAGTATTGTGAACAGTTTTGGGGTCCTCTTCTAAGAAAAGATGTGCTGACATTGGAGAGGGTTCAAAGGAGGTTCACAAGGATAATTCTGGGAATGAAAGGGTTATTACATGAGGAATGTTTGGCTCTGGGCCTGTATTCACTGGAATTTAGAAGCATGGGGTGGCGGTGGGGGATTTCATTGAAACCTTTTGAATACTGGCTAGTTTCTCCTCATGAAGAAAATAGAGACAATGATATCAACTAGCAACAAATCACCAGTAATCTTGAAATCTGGATAGTGAAGCAAACACTTCCAGTGGACCTTCGTCAAAGTTAGTCAATCAGAATCTTCCACTGCTGAACTGTTCAATGCTTTAAGCTGGCTAACCATATCACGACATCTAGTGATCATCCATTCGGACCCAGGAGGAGTATATATGCCAGCATTCTGAGGAGACAACACCTTGAAATGTGCACTGATGATGGCTTCTTGATTAGAGCCGAAACATCTTCCGACACCTTGCTAAGCTCGTCGATCAACCAAACCTCCAAATAGTCAACCTGAGCTACCAATACTCCACTATATTTCTAACATTGCTTCTGTTAGCCAAGAAAATTAAGAATTTTTGTTTTTTTAAAAAAAATTGCTATTGGATTTACTCTGCTTTAGTTGCTTTTTTTAATGCCTGCATTTGAACCAAATTCAGTGGTGAAGAAAGCACAAAGCATTGTATTGCTCAACAATATGGTCTGGAAGGTGACCATTTGGTCCATAAGTCTGCTTCGTTTGAAAGCCATCCCACACCATAATCCTGTACTTCTTAAAATCTACTCTTATCCTCTTTTCAAATTTACTGCTGAGTCACCCTCTAATGCATTCCAAATCATCACTATCTAATATTAACTGAAAAATTGTTGTCACCTCTGGTTCCTTTACTTTTCTGCTTATATCTTTACATTGTGTTTATTGATCCTTTAGTCTGGCTCTTTGTACCCGTCCACCCTTGTGTATGGAGCCAATCTCGTCAAGCACTTCTGGACACTCCCCAAACCATTCCCATTTATCCCAGTGTGGAGTATAGCAGGCAACATAGCTGAGGTTGAGCAAACAGTTTGTCTAGATTAAGCATGTAGTGCTCACCTTCATTTATGAGGGGTGATTGATAAGTTCATGGCCCAAGGGAAAAGGAGTACTAAACACATTGATGAAGGAAGAGCAGTAGATGTAGTGTATATAGATTTCAGCAAGGCATTTGATAAGGTACCCCATGCAAGTCTTATTGAGAAAGTAAGGAGGCATGGGATCCAAGGGGACATTGCTTTGTCCCAGGGTTGAAATTGTTGCCATAAGAGGACACGGGTTTAAGGAGCTGGGGAGTAGGTACAGAGGAGGTACCAGGGGTAAGTTTTTTACTCAGAGAATGGTGAGTGTGTGGAATGGACTGCCAGCAACGGTGGTGGAGGTGGATACGATAGGGTCTTTTAAGAGACTTTTAGATAGGTATATGGAGCTTAGTAAAATAGAGGGTATAGGTAAGCCTAGTAATTTCTAAGGTAGGGACATGATCAGCACAATTTTGTGGGCTGAAAGGCCTGTATTGTACTGCAGGTTTTCTATGTTTCTATGAGACAATTTTAGAAAACCAAGCACATTTATTTTTCAACATAGTCCCCTCCTACATTTACACACAGTCCAGAAGTCGTGGCGCATACGGATCCATTTTTGTAGAGGTTGACATCTTGCACTTCCAGCAGCGGTCAACAATGGGGTGATTGATAAATTAATGGCCTAAGGTAGAAGGAGGTGAGTTATACAGCTCTTGTTACATGCATGTACAGTTCAACTCTTTGAGAGATTATGTAGAAAGTTTTGTTAATAAATCATCTTCTTCTACCTTAGGCCACAAACTTATCAATCACCACGATGAGTTATTAACCGATAAGTTATTAACTTCAAACTTTCTGCATGATCACTCAAAGAGTTGAACTCCATGTGAATATAGCTCATCATCATCCTCATGAGTGATCACACTCAATGGTGAGGGATCGCCACTCTCAGGAATAATCAGATTCCATGAAGGGAGCATCATCACCCACATGAATAATCAGACTCCATGGGGTCATCATTACCCCAATGAATAATCAGACTCCATGGGGGGCATCATTGTCACAATGAATAATGAGTCTCCATGGGGTGGCATCATAACCCTCATGAATGATTGGACTCCTTGGGGGGGCATCGTCACCCTCATGAATGATCATACTCAATGAGAGGGCATTGTTACCCTCATGAATGATCAGACTGCATGAGCGGTGCATTGTTACCCTGATGAATGATCAAACTCCATGGGGGGCATCATTATCACAATGAATAATGAGTCTCCATGGGGTGGCTTCATAACCCTCATGAATGATTGGACTCCTTGGGGGGGGACATCGTTACCCTCTTGAATGATGAGAGTCCATGGGGGTGTGATGTGTGATGAGCAAACCAAGCTGAGATGGGGTCCAGAGTTGACCTGTGAACTATGCTGCTAACGAGAGAGAGAGAAGAGGGGGGAGGCATCCTGCTGCTGATGCTGATAATGAGAGAGATGATTTAGTATTATGGCTTCTTCTCTAGTTGTTTACTTTGCTCCAAGGACACTTTGCCTGCTTGTGCAGATTCCTGCTGAAACAGAGATAAAAAGCAAGTCTGCTGAGACACAAGCAGACTCACCACGAGACACTGGAAGAGCATTGTGCACCCACATGAAGGTGGGGGTTTGGAGGATCGATTCAGGGGAATCGATCAGAGGCTCACAGCGTGTGAAGGCACACGGTTGTGTGGGGGCTTGTGTGTGTGTGTGTCCACCCTCGCCTGGGTGACAGGCTCACCACTGAAGAACAGTCTGGCTTGGTATGGAGGGGTCAGAGTCGGTGACCACAACAGGACAAGAAGACAACAGAAGGTTTGCCTGCAACTGCATCACCTCTTGTTCTCTCTCTCTCCCTCTCTCTCTCTCTCTCTCTCTCTCTCTCTCTCTCTCTCTCTCTCTCTCTCTCTCTCTCTCTCTCTCTCTCTCTCTCTCTCTCTCTCTCTCTCTCTCCCCCCCCCCAATGGTACAACAGCAACTACCTTGACCTAAACTGAACTGAACTCTGCACCATCATAAAACTATTCATTTACCCCTAGACTTCAATAGAGCTTGGTTTTGTTTCCAATTTCTACACTTCTGTTTATATCATTGCTAACCTGTTTTATATATATTTGCATTTTATGGTACTGTATTACTTAGTTTACTAATAAACACTTTTAGTTACAGTAATACCAGACTCCCACGTATTATTCCATTCCTGCTGGTTTGGAGCATAGTTACCCTCATGAATGATCAGATTCCATGGGCGGGGCATCATCACACTCATGAAAGAACTGACTCCCTGAGGAACATTGTTACTCTCATGAGTGATCAGACTCCATGGGGGATGCAGATCGTTGCCCTCATAAATGATCGGACTCCATGGAGGGGCATCGTTTCCTTCATGTACAATCAGTTTCCATGAGGGGGCATTGTTGCCCTCATGAATGATCAGACTCCATGAAGGGGGCATCGTCACCTGCATGAATAATATATTCTCTGATGGGGGCATCTTTACCCTCATGAATAATCAAACTCCACAGGGGCTGCATCATCACCCTCATGAATGATCAGACTCCATGGGGGGGCATCAGCACCTGCATGAATAATCATATTCTCTGATGGGGGCATCTTTACCCTCATGAATAATCAGACTCCATGAGGTATGTGATCAGGAAGTGGAGCTGCATCTCACAGCTGAACATTGATTACAAAGCCATCAGCAACCAGGTCATGTCTAAATGATGAATAAAGTTTATTTTTGGAAAAGAAAAGCTTTATTAATGCCTTTTTTATATTCCAGAAGAAGTGTTATTTATAATAAAAATGTATACAGAAGAAGAACCCATGCCAATGGCCATTCCATTCAGCCTCCCTGCAGATTGCAATAAATGAGTCAAGTTTCTGAAGCACCAAAAACTTATAGTCAGCAAAAAGAAGACCACTTCAGGTGCTGCAAATCTGCCATGGATATCGAAAATGAAGACACAACTCAGGCGGTGTCTGCAAGGAGAGAAACAAAGTTAACATTTTAGGTTAATGTTCTTTCTTCAGAACTAATGGGGAGGTTAGAACACTATTTTTATATTTCAAAAATGAACTTTATTCATGATGAAATTATATATACAAAAGAAGAAACAGTGCAGAAGTTGCATTGATGCCCAATACATTTTTGTACCATTGCCAGACACGTGGCCCCCTGGAGTAATCCGCCCGTTCAGTGTTTGAGGAGCTTCCCTCCATGTAGAGCAGTGGAAGGAGCCCAGACTTTGGTCTTTCCTCACAGAGCCTCAGCATTAGCTCCACCATGCTTCAGTGTGTCCCTCAGCATGTATTCCAACAACCTGGACTGTGCCAGTCTAGCATTTCCTTACAGACATCTCGTTCTGCTAGAAGATTAACAAGCTCTGACAGATGAACGGGCATCGTTCACTGGTCGATCACCTTCCAGCAGAACTTGATGTCTGTTCCAGTGTGTGTCCCTGGGAACAACTGGTAGGTGAGGGTGTCCTTTGTTAAGTAACTGCTAGGGGTGTATGGGGTGTCAGGGAGAGGTAGTACCTCTGACGGGGAACACGTCGTACTCTTCTGAGTAGTTTGTCCGCATTGGTCCTCACCTGACACTCAGCTCTCACCAGTGGTTCCTCATAGCTGTTTGCATGCAACAGCGGCCACACCCCGGGCAACGGCTTTGACTGGCCGGCAAAACCTGGTGAGGGTAGCCAATGGGTCTCAAACCCTCGGTGAGTTAGGGCTTGTCTACCTCATTTGAAGACTGAATTTGGCGGACTATGCGGAGGAGACCACCACTTGGTGGTCCAACGATTAGAAAGTCGTACCCAGCAAAGCATTGTGGAGAGCAATCAGGGTACAGTGAGACACGTAGGACACTGCTGGTCATCCACTGCATCCCGACTTATCTCCATCCATCTCGACTCCATCTTGCAACTGGATACAGTTAGGTCGGGACGAGAGAGTGAGGCTGACAATTTGCGCAACACTCCCTCACTTTAATCCAAGTCAAGCGCAAGTCACGACTCCAAACCTATTCCGCTAGGTCCTGGAGTGGGCTAGCACTCATAGCGTCTACACCCTCCTACAGAAAGCCCAAGCCAGATGGGCTGGCCATGTCGTCAGGATGACTGACAGTCAACTACCAAAACAGCTGCTGTGTGGAGAGCTGAGCCAGGGCAAGTGCTCAGTTGGAGGGCAGAAGAAATGTTTCAAAGACTGCCTCAAAGTGTCCCTCAAAGACCTCAACATCAATCCCAGTAGCTGGGAATCGCTTGCTCTGGATCGTCCAACCTGGTGGAGCAGGACCACTAAAGGAGCGTATGCAGCAGAAATCAGACGCACCGCAGAGGCTCAGAGGAAACGCACTGCGCGCAAGGCTCGAGCTACCTCCACTTCCACTGCAGCACCTACCCTCATGTGTCCCACATGTGGGCGAGCTTTCAGAGCCCGGATTGGCCTCACCAGTCACCTCTGGACCCACAGTCACAAACCCTCCACCTGACAGAAGTCATGGTCGTCTTCGTCTCCGAACATCTGCTAGGGATGAACCAGGACATAGACTCTTGCATAAAATCCTATAGTGTTACAGGAAATATGCTGGGATAGATAAAGGAATGGCTGACAGGCAGGACACACTGAGTGAGAATAAAGGGGGCCTTTTCTGTTTGGCTGCCAGTGACTAGTGGTGTTCCTCAGGGTCAGTATTGGGACTGCTACTTTTCACACTATCAGAGATTTGGAGAATGGAATTGATTCCTTTGTTGCAAAGTTTGCTGGTGATACAAAGATAGATGGAGGGGTAGGTAGTGCTGAGGAAGTAATGTGATTGCAGAAGGACTTAGACAAATTGGAAGGATGGGCAAAAAAGTGACAGACGGAATACAGTGTTGGGAAATATATGATAATGCATTTTGGTAAAAGGAACAAAAGTGCAGACTATTATCTAAATGGAGAGTAAATTCAAACATTGGAGTTGCTGATGAACTTAGGAGTCCTTATACAAAACTCCCAGAAGGTTAGTTTATATTCTGAGTCTGTGGTAAAGAAGACAAATGCAATGTTGGCTTTATAGGACACCAGTTGGACTGCAGTTATAGTATTGTCAATAGTTTTGGGCTCCATATCTCAGAAAAGATATGTTGTTATTGGAGAGAGCCAAGAGGAGGTTCACGAGGATGATTCTGAGAATCATATGAACATATGAAGAGCACTTGGCATCCTTGGGGCTACACTCACTGGAATTTGGAAGAACATGGGGGGATCTAATTGAAACCTACTGAATGTTGAAAGGACTTGATAAGATGGGCATGGAGAGGACGTTTCCTATGGTGGACGTATCCAGAACTAGAGAGCATAGCCTCAAAATTGAGGGACAACCTTTTAGAAGAGAGGTAAGAAGGAATACTTTTAGCCAGAGAGTAGTGAATCTGTGAAGTGCTCTGCCTCAGACTTCAGTGGGGGCCAAGTCTGTGTGTACATTTAAGGCTGAAGTTGATCATTTCCTGATCAGTTAGGGCATCAAGGATATGGAGATAAGGCAGGTGTATGGGGTTGAGTGGGATCCAGGATTAGCCTTGATGGAATGGTGGAGCAGACTCAATGGGCTGAATGGCCTAATTCTGCTCCTAACTGTTATGGTCATATCTGCCTCCACAACCTCTTAGCAAATTTACTGACTGCAAAGAGGTAGGTGATTATCTCTTCCTTATTGCAGCTGATCCTTGGGCAGTGTGCATTGGGGGCGATGTGCAGTCTGTAGAGGAAAGCTCCAACTGTGAGGATCCCTCTTACCACCAGCCAAGTGAGGTCTTTGTGTACGTTTCTCAGATTTGAAGATTGGACATTCTACTAGATGGGCTTGGACCATCTTTTAAGGGAATAAACCCACAAAATCCAGATTCTCTGTCACGCAATGTCCGCAGGAACATCTAGCTGGGTGGTGTGTTGCTCAACAATGAGGTCAAGGCTGATGCTCTGAAAGACCAGCGACAGGTATAACCTCAGCACTTAATTCCTCAACATGTTGGCTGGCTCTCCATGTTTTATCTTGAACTGCATGAGCATGGATCTTGTCCAGATCATGTGCCCGATCCATTTCATCCTGAACTCTACAAAGAAATAAAGAGTGTTTGTTCTGAATCTGACAGTGCGTGTTTCAATGAGAAAAGAACTGTGATTATAACAAATGAATACATGCGGGACTTACAGGGCTGGAAATCCGAAGCAGCACACACAAAATGCTGGAGGAACTCAGTGATCAAGCAGCATCTATGGAGAGAAACAGCTAGTCAATGTTTCAGATCAAACCCCTCATTCAGCCTATTGCTCATTGCATCTCTTCCTAGCAGACAGAATTATATTTGAGTCAATCCTAAATGCAAAATTCCCTGGTAGGGCAGCGGACGCCAGTGGTGGTGGGTGGTGATATGGTGAGGAAAGAACATCTCCTCCTGACCCTTTGGAAGAGTGCTTCCTTCACTAAATAAGACAAGATGCTGTCCTTAGTACTGAGATGTGCGTCATGGACCATTGTGGCTCGCCAATACCCCCCTTCCTCCTGCAGCATCAGAAAGATGCAAAGAGACATCCAAGCACATCCCAGCTACTCACAAACCACTCCTGCTAGGACTTAAACTCTGGAAGGAGTGTTTTTAGTTCAGAATACTAAACTTCCTGCCACTACCCAGGTCTCATCACATATGAAGCACCAGCAGCGTTACACTTTTTAACTTGTATTGTATATGCACCTTATCATTTGTGATAATATTACTTTATGTGTTATGTGAGTGAGTTATGTACAGTGTTGTGCACATTGGTCCGGAGCAGCATCGTTTCATTTGGTAGCATACATGTGTACAGTTCAATGACAATAAACTGAACCTGAACGTGAAAATGCACACTGAAGACTACCTTCAGGAAATGTATTGATAAACTTGAGAGAGTGCCCGGAATATTTACACAGATGTAACGAGGACCTGAGCTGTCCAGGAAGGCTGAATAAGTTAGGACTTTATTCCCTAGAACATAGGAGAATGAGGGGAAATCTTCCTGATGCATGCATCTCCATTATCCTTGGGTTGTGTAAGGAGCCAATTAAATCACATCTGCTGTTGATTTGTTGTAGGCAAAATGGAGCATATCCCAGTCACTTATCAGGCAGCATTTAGTAACTTCTCCTCCTCAACATATCAAAGCACTTCATCACAGTGGATGTAATCGCTACTGGACTATAGTCATTGAGATAGGTTGCCACGTTCTTCTTAGGCCCCAGTATAATTAAAACCTGCTTGCAGTAGGTGAGTAACTCAGACTGAGTTTAACTCAAAGTGAGATTTTAAGTGTATTGGTTAACATTCCAGACAGCTCATCAGCACAGGTCTTTAATGCTTGGCCAGGTATCCCATCTGGGCTGGATGCTTTTGAAGGATTCCCTCATGTTGACCTCAGAGACTGAAATAACAGGGTTATCAGGGCAGTGGGAGTTAGTGAAGGTGCCTCCATGTTTTGATGATCAAAGTGAGCGTAAAAGGCATTGAGCTTATTTGGGAGCAAAACCTTGTTGTCACCTATGTTACTTGGTTTGGCTTTGCAGGACGTGACAGCATTCAAGCCCTGCCACAGCTGTCAGACTTCCCTGACAGATTCAAGTTTGATGTGGAATTACCACTTCCCATGTGAAATAGCTTTCCAGAGACTGTACCTGGACCTCTTGTACTTGACTTGATCACCAGACCTGAGCATCACTGACCTGGTTCTCAGCAGATTATAGATCTCATGGTTCATCCAGAGTTTCTGATTGGATAAGACTGAATGATTGTGTATGATTGAGTATGAAAGACATTCTCATCCACAATAAAGTCTGTGATAGCCAGGTCCTCTGATGAATGCTTAAACATGAGCCAATCCATCAACTTGAGGCAATGCAATAGCTGTTGCTTTGCCTTCCGCGACCAGCTTTTCGTTGTCCTTACCTCTGGGGCCATTCTCTCTATCTTCTGTCTGTACGCAGGCAGAAGAAAGACAGCCAAGAGGCAGACTTCCCAAAATACAATCTAGGGATCAAACGGTAAGCACTCCTTGTGGTAGTATAGCAGTGGTTGAGTGTATTGGGACTCCTACTGCTGAGGTGATATGCTGGTAATAATTGGGAAGAGGTTTTTCCAAACAAGCCTGCTTGGTCTCTGTCAAAGATTTGAAAAGCTTTGAGCTAGGCTGAACCTTGTTTGCTGACAGTGGCACTTGGTACCTCGAGCACCAGCTTAACATCGGCCTTCACCAGTATGGAAACTGCGCCAGGATCACAGAGGAGAATTCAGTGAAACTGCGAATGGAGAAGTCCCTCTTTTCCCCCGATACATCAATCTTACCCTTAGATCCTCCATCCTGTTATCCAGAGACTGTATGTTTGCTAACAAGATATTGGGGAGAGGAAGTTTCATACCCCAATGTTTCAGTCTGGCTTGTAGTCTTTTCTGCCTCCCTCTCAATGTGCCTTCATCCACTCGAAACTGCATTCTTGAGAGTTCAGTCTGCTGAATCCTTCAGAAGGTCATAAAATCACTCGTTCATTAAGTCAGTTTAAAAATGCATTACATAAAGGGAAAATACAGGTTGCATTGGCAGTTCATAAGAGGTACATCTGGAAGTTTTTTGTGCAGACCGCTAAATGTTGCCATGTGTTGCCAGTGCCACGTGGCTGTCAGGAGACCCTGGAGGCATGGTGACACTGGCTGGAGGGAACAGAGCACCCCTTTCAAGTAAGGACAGATCACAAAATCCATTCCTACATTTGTGAAGTCAAGAAACTCAACTCCCATCAAGCTTGTTGGACTCGCTTCTTCACCCAGTTTAATTTCTCCCTCACCTTGCATCCTGGCAACAAGAATACCAAGGCCGATGCACCAGTTGGACATCTCTGGGGAAAATGCCAATCCAGAATCCATCCTTCCCTGCACATGCATTGCTGCTCTGGTGAATTGAGAACTGGAAACAGACGTAAAGGCTGCCCAGTGGTCAGACACTGGCTGAGGTGGGGAACCTTTCAAACAGCTATTTGTCTCTGCCAAAGTGTGTTGGAAGGGCGTACCCCTCTGTTTGATTGGCCACCTGGGGAATTCAACTGACCCTGGAATTTATAAAGACATGATTTTGGTAGCCATCTACGTCCTAAGGTGTTCTTAATTTTGTATCTGCCTGTCCCACTTGCAGCCAGAACAAGTTATCATGTTATTGCTCTGCCTGCTGTCTGTGCCTTACCACGTCTGGTTCCACACCTCAGTGGATTTCATTGGTGGTCTTCCTCCATCAGATGGAAACATTATCAGTCTGGTAGTTGTGGACAGGTTCTTAAAAGCAGCCCACTTCATTGCTCTTCCTAAGCTCCTTTCGGCTCATGAGACTGCCAGCTCATGGTTCAGCACTTGTCTTCCTTCAGAGTCTAAGTTCTACTCGAGGACCACAGTTCACAGTTCACTATTTTCGGAAGGCTTTCTGTTCTCTTTTGGGAGCCACAGCCAGCCTCTCATTTGGTTTCCAGACTGAGAAGGTGAATCAGGAACTGGAAACTGAAGTACTGATTGGAGCACTGTGCAGAGGCAGTAGAAGCATTCCTGCACAATTCTAGCAAAGAACTTTAAAAACAGGAAGATTTTTCAGTGGGAGTCTTTGATTGGGGTACTGTGCAGACGCAGTAAAAGTGTTCCCACGCAAGACTGGTGAAGAGCTTTAAAGACCCAGTCTCCATAAAAGAGGGGTACCATCTAGCGGAGACGTTGTCATTGGAGTGGTCTGAGTCATAGTGGTATGGCTTCAGCTCAGCAGGGCTTTGGCAAGAACAGGTGGAGGCAAGGTAAGTAGGTGAGTTCATTCCTTATTTCCTATTTTTTTCTTATTTAACTCTTGACTGAATAGTGAGTATGTCTACAGGGTCAGTGTTCTGTTCTGGGTGTCAAATGTGGGATTTCTGGGTGATTTCTGGGACTTCTGGGAGAAATGACCATGTCTGAACCAAGTGCATTGAGATGCAGCTCCTCAGACACCATGTTAAGGAACTGGAGCTGCAGCTTGATAACCTTTGGCTTGTTAGGGAAAGTGAAGCCATGATAGACAGGAGCTACAGGAAGGTAGTCACCTCAGGTTACAGATAAATGGGTGACTGTCAGGAGAGGGAAAGAAGAATGTCAGATAGTGGAGAGCACCACTGTGGTAATCCCTCTCAATCCCTCTCTCCATTTTGAGTACTGTTCGGGGGATGACCTACTCGGGGCAAACAACAGCCGTGCCTCTGGCACTGAGTCTGGCCCTGTGGCTCAGAAGGGTAGGAAACTGAAGAGGTTGGCAGCAGTAATAACCATATAACCATATAACAATCACAGCACGGAAACAGGCCATCTTGGCCCTCCTAGTCCGTGCCGAACCCTTAATCTCACCTAGTCCCACCTACCCGCACTCAGCCCATAACCCTCCACTCCTTTCCTGTCCATATACCTATCCAATTTTACCTTAAATGACACAACTGAACTGGCCTCTACTACTTCTACAGGAAGCTCATTCCATACAGCTATCACTCTTTGAGTAAAGAAATACCCCCTCGTGTTTCCCTTAAACTTCTGCCCCCTAACTCTCAAATCATGTCCTCTAGTTTGGAGATTCAAACTAGAGGACATGATTTGAGAGTAATATGGGACTCTATAGTGAGGGGGGACAGACAGGTGATTCTGTGGATGCAAAAAGGAAATGGATGGTAGTTTGTTTTCCAGGTGCCAGGGTCCGCGATGTTTCTGGACACATCCACAATATCCTGAAGAGGGATAGTGAGCAGCCAGAAGTCATGGTACATCTTCTTACCAATGACATCGGTAGAAAAAGGGAGGAGGTCCTGAAAGCAGAATACAGGGAGTTAGGAAGGAAGCTGAGAAGCAGGACCTCAAGGGTAGTAACCTCAGAATTGCTGCCTGTGCCACACAACAGTGAGGATAGGAATAGATGGAGGTGGTGGATAAATGAGTGGCTGAAGTATTAGAGCAAGGGGAAGGTATTCAGATTTCTGGATCATTGGGACCTCTTCTGGGGCAGGTGTACAAAAATGGACGGGTTGCACTTGAATCCAAGGGGAGTGATATTCTTGCAGGCAGTTTTACCAGAGCTGTAGGGAGTGGCTTACACTTATAATGCAGGGAGGTGGGAACCAGTATAATAGAGCTGAGGATGAGACCGCGGTTTACAAGTAGATGACGGGTGTCAGGAAGGATGAGCCAATGGTGGGGTACAAATGCAGATGGAGCAAGGAGTTAAATTGTACCACAAAATTCAAAAGGGCGAAAAATGTACGACTGAAGGTGTTGTATTTAAATACGCGTAGCATTCGGAATAAGGTGAACGAATTGGGGCGCATTAGAAATTTGTCAGTATGATGTTGTGGGCTTCATAAAAACATAGAAACATAGAAAACCTACAGCACACTACAGGCCCTTCGGCCCACAAAGCTGTGCCAAACATGTCCCTACTTTAGAACTTGTTAGGGTCTGGTCCGTAGCCCGCCTTCCGGGTCTTGCTCCAGTCTGTGGACTCCGGGCCTTGCAGCCAGCCCTCCTGTCTCCCGAAGCCATTAGATCATCTTGGCTTAAAGAGGTACACCTGTCATCTATTGGGGGCAGGTGTTTATAAGGGGCTCGGGGACTGAGCCTAGTTGGGGGATGTCCTGCTCTGTCCAATTGGTCTTGTTCCCCTGCTTCTCTTGTGTGTGCTGGTCCTGCTGTTTTTCCTTATTTGCCTTGCCTGTGCTGTCATGTTGTTGGTTGCCTTTCCCAATTTACCTGGTGTATCATGGTAGTCCTACTGCTCACCCTGGACCCAGCTCCCTTCTGTTTCATTGCCTCTGTCAGGTAAGCCAGGTTGTTGCTGTTACCTCTTGGGTGGTTCTGTCCCTTCCTGTCCCTTGCCTCTGTTGGCTAAGCCAGGCTCTGTTGTTGCCTGGCAGAGGGACTCCATTCCCTTCCTTACCCCTCACCTCTGATGGGTTGTGCCCTGCACCTGCCCTGGTGACTGTGCCATGTCCAGGCCTCTGTGTTTCAGCCTGGGAGGTGGCCCTGCTTGGGATCCATGCACTGAGGACTCCTACCCTTTCCTCCCCTCATTTCTGATAGGTTGTGCCCTACACCTGCCCAGGTGTCTGTGCCTTGGCCAGGCATCCATGTTTCTGCCTCGGAGGTGGACCTGCACAGGATGCATGTGGTCTGCCCTGAGGACTTTGACCCTTTCCACACATTGCTCCTTATGGGTTGGGCCTGCACCTGCCCAGGCTTCTGAGTTCCTGTCTGGGAGACAGCCCTGCCCAGGAGTTATGCACCCAACCCAGGGGGCTCTCCTGCCCTGCCACGTACTCTGTGATCCTCATTCCTCACCTGACCTCTGGGATCCAGCCCTGCCTGCATTACCCCTTGCATGCCATGGCATCCCCATCCTGTCCTACCCCTAGTACTTCAGTGCCTGTGTCCTGAATTTGGGTCCATTCCTGTCCCTGTTCCTGACAGAATGACACCCCCCCCAGCCATAGACCCAGCAATGCAGGCACTGGAGTCTAGTTCCTGTGACCATGGGGGTTCTCTCCAGCCTGTACATTTTCCCTCCCCACCCACCTGTAGCATCCCTAGCCCGACAGACTCTCCTTGGTTGCCAGAAGGCTCCTTTGGCAGGAGGGTACTGTTAGGGTCCAGTCCGGAGCCTGCCTTCCGGGTCTTGTTCTAGTCCCTGGACTCTGGGCCTTGCAGCCAGCCCTCCTGTCACCTGGAGCCATTGGATCATCTTGGCTTAAGGAGGTACACCTGTTGCTTATTAGGGTGCAGGTGTTTATAAGGGGCTCGGGGACTGAGCCTAGTTGGGGGTCATCCTGCTCCAAAGCCGGTTTAACCCACTCTGTCCCTGGTCCTCTGGCTCTGAATCCAGCTCTGTCCCTGGTCTGCCGGCTCTGTATCTATTCTGTCTGGTTGGTCTTGTTCCACTGCTTCTCTCGTGTGCGCTGGTCCCGCTGTTCCTCATTATTCGCCTTGCCCGTGCTGTCACGCTGTTGGTTGCCTTTCCCAATTTACTGGTGTATCACGGTAGTCCTGCTGCTCACCCTGGACACAGCTCCCTTCATGCTTGACTAATCTGTTGGAGTTTTTGAGGGTGTAACAAGGATGTTAGACGAGGGTAAGCCAGTGGATGCTGTGTAGCTAGATTTTCAGAAGGCATTCGATAAGGTGCCACATAGGAGATTGGTGAGTAAAATCAGAGCTCATGGCATTGGGGGCAGGGTTTCAACATGGATAGAAAACTGGTTGGCAGATAGAAGGCAAAGGGTAGCAGTGAATGGGTGTTTCTCGGACTGGCTGGAGGTGACTAGTGGGGTACCACAGGGCTCTGTATTGGGACCACAGCTCTTTACGATTTATGTCAACGATTTAGATGAGGGCATTGAAAACTATATCAGCAAGTTTGCTGACGATACTTAACTGAGTGGCAGTGTGACATGCGAAGAGGACGTTAGGAGAATACAGGGAGACTTGGATAGGCTGGGTGAGTAGGCAGATACTTGGCAGATGTCATTCAATGTGAATAAATGTGAAGTTATCCACTTTGGAAGCAGGAACAAGAGGGCAGAGTATCTTCTGAACGGTGTCGAGTTAGGTAAGGGAGAAATGCAAAGAGACCTAGCAGTCCTAGTTCACCAGTCAATGAAGGTGAATGAGCAAGTGCAACAGGCAGTGAAGAGGGCAAATGGAATGTTGGCCTTTATTACAAGGGGAATTGAGTACAAGAGCAAGGATGTCCTTTTGCATTTGTACAGGGCCCTGGTGAGACCACACCTGGAATATTGTGTACAATATTTTGGTCTCCAGGTTTAAGGAAGGACATTCTGGCAATTGAGGAAGTGTAGCGTAGATTCACTAGGTTGATTCCTGGGATGGCAGGGCTGTCTTACGCAGAGAGATTGGGCTTGTACACACTGGAATTGAGGAGATTGAGAGGGGATCTGATTGAAACGTTTAAGATAATTAAAGGATTTGATAGGATTGAGGCAGGAAATATGTTCCAGATGTTGGGAGAATCCAGTACCAGAGGGCATGGATTGAGAATAAGAGGTCAGTTATTTAAAACAGAGTTGAGGAAGAGCTTCTTCTCCCAGAGAGTTGTGGAGGTGTGGAATGCACTGCCTCGGAAGATGGTGGAGGCCAATTCTCTGGATGCTTTCAAGAAGGAGCTAGATAGATATCTGATGGATAGGGGAATCAAGGGATATGGGGACAAGGCAGGGACTGGGTATTGATAGTGAATGATCAGCCATGATCTCAGAATGGCGGTGCAGACTCGAGGAGCCGAATGGTCTACTTCTGCACCTATTGTCTATTGTTACCTCACTTCCATCGGGTAAGCCGAGCCATCGCTGTTACCCCTCGGGTGGTTCTGTCCCTTCTTGTACCTTGCCTCCATTGGGTAAGCCAGGCTGTCTGCCGTTGCCCGGCGGAGGGACTCCATTCCCTTCCTTACCCCTCACCTCTGATTGGTTGTGCCCTGCACCTGCTCATGTGTCCACGCCTTGCCCAGGCCTCCATGTTTCTGCCTGGGAGGTTGCCCTGCCCAGGAGTTATGCGCCTGCCCCAGGGGGATCCTCCTGCGTCGCCTGAACTCTGGGATCCTCCTGCCTCGCCTGAACTCTGGGATCCAGCCCCGCCTGCATTACCCCTTGCATGCCATGGCATCCCCATCCTGTCCTACTCCTAGTACTTCAGTACTAGTACTTCATCCTGCATTTGGGTCCATTCCTGTCCCCGTTCCTGACAGAACTACCCAGGCTTTGCCCATAGCCCTCTATTTTTCTAAGCTCCATGCAGCCATCCAAGAGTCTCTTAAAAGACCCTATCATTTCCGCCTGCACTACCACCGTTGGTGGTTGTTTCCACCCTCACCACTGTCTGCATAAAAAATGTACCCCTGACATCATCTCTGTACTTGCTTCCAAGCACCCTAAAGCTATGCCCTTCATTCTAGCAATTTCAGCCCTGGGTAAAAGTCTGACTATCCACACAATCAATGCCTCTCAGGTATTGGGTTAACTCTCATTCTCTGTTACTCCAAGGAGAAAAAGTCAAGTTCACTTGACCTGTTTTCATAGGACATGTTCTCCAATCCAGGCAACATCCTTGTAAATCTCCTCTACATCCTTTCAATGGTTTCCACGTTCTTCCTGTAGTAAGGCGAACAGAATTTAGCACAGTTCTCCAAGTGGGGTCTGACCAGGGTCCTATATAGCTGCAACATTACCTCTTGGCTCCTGAACTCAGTCCTACGATTGATGAAGGCCAATGAACCATATGCCTTCTTAACCACAGAGTCAACCTGTGTAACAGCTTTGAGTGTCCTATTGTCTTGGACCCCAAGATCCCTCTAATCCACACTTCCAAGAGTCTTGCCATTAATGCTATATTCTGCCATTGTATTTAACCTACCAAAATAAACCACTTCACACTTATCTGGGTTGAACTCCATCTGACACTTCTCAGCCCAGTTTTGTACCCTATAAATATCCCGCTGTACAGCCCTCCACACTATCCACAACACCTCCAACCTTTGTGGCATCAGCAAATTTACTAATTCATCCCTCCACTTCCTTACCAAGGTAATTTATTAAAAAATCACAAAGAGAAAGGGTCCCAGAACAGATCCCTGAGGCACACCACTAGTGACCAAACTCCATGCAGAATATGAGCCATCCATAACCACATCTTTGCCTTCTGTGAGCAAGCCAGTTCTGGATCCAGAAAGCAATTTTCCCTTGGATCCCATGCCACCTTACTTTCTCAGTAAGCCTTGCATGGGGTACCTTATCAAATGCCTTGCTGAAATCCATGTACACTACATCTTCTGCTCTTCCTTCATCAATGTGTTTAGTCACATCCTCAAAAAATTCAGTAAGGCTTGTAAGACAAAACCTGCCTATGACAAAGCCATGCTGACTATTCCTAATCATCTTATGATTCTCCAAATCTTCATAAATCCTGCCTCTCAGGATCTTCCCCATCAACTTACCAACCACTGAGGTAAGACTCACTGGCCTATAATTTTCTGGGCTATCTCTAGTCCATTTCTTGAATAAGGGAGCAACATCCACAGCCCTGCAATCCTCCAGAACCTCTCCCGTCCCCATTGATGATGCAAAGATCATTGCCAGAAGCTCAGCCATCTCCTCCCTCATTTCCCACAGTAGCCTGGGGTACATCCCATCCAGTCCTGGTGACTTATCCAACTTGATGCTTTCCAAAAGCTCCAGCACATCATCTTACTTAATATCTTCATTCTCAAGCTTTTCAGTCCACTGAAAGTCATCCTTACAATTGCCAAGATCCTTTTCCGTAGTGAATACTGAAGCAAAGTATCCATTAAGTACCTCCACTATTTCCTCCAGTTCCATACATACTTTTCCACTGTCACACTTAATTGATCCTATTTTCTCACATCTTATCCTCTTGCTCTTCACATACTTGTAGAATGTCTTGGGGTTTTCCTTAATTCTGTCCGCCAATGCATTCTCATGGCCCCTTCTGGCTCTCCTAATTTCATTCTTAAGCTCCTTCCTGCTAGCCTTATAATTTTCTAGATTCCTATCACTACCTTGATTTTGGAACCTTTTATAAGCTCCTCTTTACTTCTTGACTAGATTTACAAGAGTCTTTGTACACTACAGTTCCTGTACCCTGCCATCCTTTCCCTGTCTACTCAGAACCCCATGCAAATTTCCACTGAACATTTGCCATATTTTTTCCATACCTTTCCCTGAGAACATCTGTTTCCAATTAATGCTTCCAAGTTCCTGCTTGATAGCCTCCTATTTCTGCTTACTCCAATTAAACAGTTCCCTAACTTGTCTGTCCTATGCCTCTCCAATGCAATGGTAAAGGAGATAGAGTTGTGATCCCTGTCTCCAAAATGCTCTCCCACTGAGAGACCTGACATCTGACCAGGTTCATTTCCCAATACCAGATCAAGTAGGCCTCTCCTCTTTTAGGTTTATCTACATATTGTGTCAAGAAACCTTCCCGAACACACCTAACAAACTCCTGATGAAGGGTCTCGACCCGAAACATTGACTGCTTCTTTTAACGGATGCTGCCCGACCTGCTGAGTTTATCCAGCTTTTTTGATTTGACCAGAGCATCTGCAGTGTACTTTGTGTTTATTATTAGTGAGGGAACCCTGAGAAAAAGTGATCATAATATGGTTGAATTCAGACAACCTCTCAGTTTGAGAGGGAGAAGCATAAGTCACGCATATATGTATCACAACAGAATAAAGGGAATTACAGATGCATGAGAGAGAAGCTTGCTGAGGTGGATTGGAGGACGATACAGGCAGGGATGATGGCAGAGCAGAGATGGCTGAAGTTTCTGGGAATAGTTCACAAGATGCAGGATAGATAAGGCCCATAGAAGAAGAAGTCCTCAAATGGCAGGGCTAAGCAACCATGGATGACAATGGAAGTTAAGGACTGCATAAAAGCCAAGGAAAGTAGCAAATGTAAATGGAAAGTTGGATGATTGCAAAGCTTTAAAATCCAGCAAAAGAAACTAAAAAAAGGTATAAGAAGGGAAAAGATGAAATATGCGGGCAAACTAGCCAATAATATAAAACGATGCAAGAAGTTTTCTTTCAGTTATATAAAGACTAAAAGGGAGATGAGAGTTGATGTTGGATCACTGGAAAATTATGCTGGTGAGGGAGTAATAAGGGGCAAAGAAATGGCAGATGAATCTAATGAATACTTTACGTTATTCTTCACTGTGGAAGACACTTGCAGTGTGCTAGAACTCCGTGATTGTCAGGAGTGAAAGTGGCAGGAGTTACAAAGGAAAAAGTACTAGGTTAGTTCAAAGGTCTTAAGGTGGTTAAGTCACCTGGATCTGAAGGATTACATCCCAGATTCCTGAGAGAGGGTGCTGAAGAGATCACTTGATTCTGGCATGGTTCCCGAGGACAGGAAAATTGTAAATGTTACTCTACACTTTAAGATGAGGGGAAGGCAAAAGAAAGAAAATCATAGGCCAGTTTGCCTAACGTTAGTGTTTGGGAAATTGTTGGAGTACATTATTGAGGATGAGGTTTCCGGATACTTGGAGACTAATGATAAAATAAGTCAAAGTCAGTAGGGTTTCTGTTAAGGGAAATCTTGCCTGATAAATCAGTTAGAGTTCTTCAAGGAAGTAACAAGCAGGATGGACAAAGGAGAGGCAGTGGATGTCATTGACTTAGATTTTCAGAAGGCATTTGATAAGGTGCTTAATAAGATAAATCCTATGATGTTACAGGAAAGATATTGGCATAGATAGTGGAATGGCTGACAGGCAGGAGGCAGTGAGTGGGAATAAAGGGGCCTCTTCTGGCTGGTTGCCAGTAACTAGTGGTGTTTCTCAGGGATCAGTACCGGGACCACTACTTTTCACTTTGTTTGTCAATGATTTAGATAATCTAATTGATGGCTTTCAGGCAAATTTGACAGATGATATGGAGATAGATGGAGGAGTAGTTAGTGCTGAGGAAGCAATGTGATTGCAGCAGAACTTAGACAAATTGGAAGAATGGGCAAAAAAGTGGCAGGTGGAATGTTGGGAAATGTATGATAATGTATTTTAATTAAAGGAACCATAGTGTGGACTATTATCTAAATAGGGAGAAAATTCAAACATCAGAGGTGCGGAGGGACTTAGGAGTCTTCATGCAAAACTCCCAGAAGATTAATTTTCCAGATTGAGTCTGTGGTAAAGATGGCAAATGCAATGTTGGCTTTCATTTCAATTGAATAGAGTATAAAAAAGCAAGGAGATAATGCTGAGTCTTTATAAGACACTAGTCAGGGTGCACTTGAGTATTGTCAACAGCTTTGGGTCCCATATGTCAGAAAGGATATTTTATCATTGGAGAGATTCCAGAGTAAGTTCACAAGGATGATTCAGGGAATTAACATATGAGGACTTTTTGGCAGCTTTGTGTCTGTACTCACTGGAATTTAGAAGAATGCAGAGGAATCTCATTGAAGCCTACTAAATGTTGAAAGAACTGGATAAGATGGATGCGGAAAGGATGTTTCCTCTGGTGGGGATATCCAGAACTAGAGGCACAGCCTCTAAATTGACAGGTATCCTCTTAGAACAGAGGTAAGGAGGATTTATTTTAGCAGAAAGCAGTGGGTCTGTGGAATTTTCTGCCACAGACTGTGGTGGAAACCAAGTCCGTGGGTATACTAAAGCAGAAGGTGATATTTTCCTGATTGGTCAGGGGATCAAAGATACGGTGACAAGTCATGTGTATGGGATTGAGTGGGTTCTGGGGTCAGTCATGATGAAATAGCGGAGCGGTTGAATGGCCTAATTCTGCTCCAATGTCTTGTGGTCTTATATATTATGGACAACCCTGCACTGCCTTGTCTCTTCCAGCTCTAGAGCTCCCAACAGGTTTGGGTAGAGATTGCCCACAATAACCTTCAATCATCCTCCACTAGCATGTCCCTTTGATCACAGCCACCCCTCTTCCCTGATCACGAGATTGATGTCTGAGTCCCTGTTGCTGAACAGTTGGTCCACATGGGGCTTCTGTGCTGAACAGCCTGAAACAATCCACTCGGCAGGCTGATTGGCTCCATCGGCAGGTGGGCGTCTCAAACAATCCACCCGGCAGGCTGATTGGCTCCATCGGCAAGTGGGCATCTCAAACAATCCACGCGGCAGGCTGATTGGCTCCATCATCAGGTAGGCATCTCAAACAATCCACGCGGCAGGCTGATTGGCTCCATCATCAGGTAGGCATCTCAAACAAGGGGAAAACATTTGTGTGATGTCTAGTGATTTTCATTTGATAGCTGAGAGTTGGATGTTGGCTCCATACAACATGGGATCATCCGTAGGGGAGGCAGCTATCAACAACCCTCCTATAGACTGCATTTACCATCATCCATGATGATTCACACAGTTTTTCATGTTTCACAACTTAAGCTGGTGACTTTCTCCCCTCCTGCTCCAGTCATCCCCTCTGCCCTCAGTACCCTCGGTCGATAGGTCCATGTTTGCAGACTGGCATTTCACCATGTGCAAGACATTGTCCAGTTCCTAGATGACTTGAGGTGTATGACTGACAGCAATGTTCTTGGGTTTTGGCTTGTCACATCCTGGCCATGTGTCTCATCTGGGACGTCCAGCTGGCGCAGGCCTGTGGAGCTACACTTAGAGAGGGGACCCTGTCTCAACCACAGACTCTGCATCAATTCTGGCCGCTCTCGCAGGTGGTCAGCTGAAAGAAGATGGCAATCGTGCACGTGAAGATGCACACATTCTAGCAATCTAAGCTTTATTAGTAATTGTATTTTACTCTCTTCCTTTTGTCAAGTTTGATCGATGCACAGAAACAACAGCGCTCCCTGCTTACTTTAGTCTCTGTTCCAGGAAGGAAGATTAGTGATTTAAATAGACACTGTTAAAGGAATAGTATTACTTCAGTTCTCAGTTACTACTTTTGAGCTGCAGAGACAGCGTTAGCACTTTAGTTAGTTTGAGAGTTTTAGTTAGCAGCCCTGTTGGCATAGCACTTATTATTTTCCTTTTGTTCAAAACAGTTCTTATTAAAACTCAGTGAAGTGTGTGTGAGACAGTGACATTTAAGAGAAAGAGTTTGGATTGGTTCATGAATTCGAGAGGTGTGGAGGGATGTGGTCGAGAGAGAAGTTTGGATCGATACATGGATGTGAAAGGTATGGAGGGATGTGGTCTATGGGGAAGTTTGGATTGGTACAAGGATCTGAGAGGTGTGGAAGGATGTGGTCGAGGGAGAAAGTTGGATCGCTTCATGGATGTGAGAGGTGTGGAGGGATGTGATCTAGGAACAGGTAGCTGGGTCTAGGCTGACTTCAGATGAGCTGATAGACCAGATTTTGGGACTTTATGTAAACTGAAGTTTTGTAATTCAAACTGACACTTTCATTTTTAATCAAAGATTATTAGCAGTGCCAACCATGAAGGAAATTTACTTGAAATTATAAGTGAGAGACTGCATGGGAAATGATTCCCAAGTAACAATCTGGCAACCTCCAGTCATTCAAACACTAATCACCACAGCTGCAGTACTAAAATGGCACTGGGAAGCGTATCTCATTATTTCCAGAAATGTAGTGATTTTCTTCAGCGTCATTGTTCCCAAAGCCGGTGATTTTATCAGCACATTAGCAGGTTCATTATCAGCTCACAGCGTTACTCCTTGGAGCTGGATCCCTAGCAGTTAAAAAAGCTTGTATTAAATTCTAATCTGATCAACCCCAAAATTGTCTGTGATCCCAACCAATTTTCATGAGATTATGATAGAAAATGCAACAATTAAAAAGGGAAGGAAGAAAGGCAGAATATGAATTTATATTATGCTGTTTGTAAATTAAAATCATACATCAGAGATAGTGTGTATATTGACAGGGCCACAGCCAGCAAGAGAAATGGGATTTAAAAAATATTTATTCAAAAAATATATACAGGAAATAAATATAATCAATACATGACATGTTACATTCTGAATCAAGTTTATTATCACTGACATATGTCATGAAGTTTATTGTTTTGTGGCAGCAGTACAGTGTAAGACTTAAAAATGAATACAAGTTACAAATGGTAAAAAAGAGAACTACAAGCTACTGTTGATGGGTTTGTGAACCACTCAGAAATTTGATGGCAGAAGGGAAGTAGCGTTTCCTAAATTTTTGTGTGAGGGTCTTCAGGCTCCTGTACTTCCTTTCTAAAGATAGTAATGAAAGGAGGGCGTGTCCCAGATGGTGAGAACCCTTAATGATGGATGCCATCTTCTTGGGACACCATCTCTTGAAGCTGTTCTTGATGGTGGAGTGGGTTGTGCCCAGTCAAGAATGCTGTCTACTGTATCTCCAGAGAGGTTTGCCAGGGTCTTTGGGACAATCTCACTGGCTTTCCACTCAATCTCAAACCATCTAAACAATAGCTATACCTACATCAGCCTGCTCTTTGTTGACTACAGCTCTGTGTTCAACACTACAATGCACTCAGCACTAATCAACGAGCTCCAAAACCTGGGCCTCCATACCTCCCTCTTTAACTGGATCTTTGACTTCCTCATCAGGAGACAGTCAGTGCACAGGTGAGAGTAGATATAGGACCGATAGAAAGTGATGCTGGAGAAATTGTAATGGAAGAGAAGGAAATGGCGGAGGAATGTAACGAGTATTTTGCATCAGTCTTCACTGAGGAAGACATCAGCAGTATATCGGACAATCAAGGGTGTCAGGGAAGAGAAGTGTGCGCAGTCATAATTATGACAGAGAAAGTACTCAGGAAGCTGAATAGTCTAAGGGTAGATAAATCTCCCAGACCAGATGGAATGCATTCTTGTGTTCTGAAGGAAGTAGCTGTGGAGACTGCGGAGGCATTAGCAATGATCTTTCAAAAGTCGATAGATTCTGGCCTGGTTCCAGAGGACTGGAAGATTGCAAATGTCACTCCACTATTTAAGAAGGGGGCAAGGAAGCAAAAAGGAAATTATAGACCTGTTAGCTTGACATCGATGGTTGGGAAGTTGTTGGAGTCAATTGTCAAGGATGAGGTTAAGGAGTACCTGGAGGCATATGACAAGATAGGCAGAACTCAGCATGGTTTCCTTAAAGGAAAATCCTGCCTGTCAAACCTATTGCAATTTTTTGAGGAAATTACAAGTAGGCTAGGCAAGGGAAATGCTGTGGATGTTGTGTATTTGGATTTTCAGAAGGCCTCTGGCAAGGTGCCACACATGAGGCTGCTAAACAAGATAAGAATGGAATTATGAGAAATACATACATGGATAGAGCATTGGCTGATTGGCAGGAAACACAGAGTGGGAATAAAGGGATCCCATTATGGTTGGCTGTTGGTTATCAATGGTATTCCTCAGGGGTCTGTGTTAGGGCCGCTTCTTTTTACGTTGTATATCAACAATTTAGATTATGGAATAGATGGCTTTGTGGCTAAATTTGCTGATGATACAAAGATAGGTGGAGGGGCCGATAGTGCTGAGGAAACAGACAGTCTGTAGAGAGACTTGGATAGATTGGGAGAATAGGCAAAGAAGTGGCAAATGAAATACAATATTGGAAAGTGTATGGTCATGCACTTTGGTAGAAGAAATAAACGGGCAGACTATTGTTTAAATGGGGAGAGAATTCAAAGTTCTGAGATGCAACAGGACTTGGGAGTCCTCGTGCAGGATACCCTTAAGGTTAACCTCCAGGTTGAGTCGGTGGTGAAGAAGGTGAATGCAATGTTGGCATTCATTTCTAGAGGAATAGAGTATAGGAACAGGGATGTGATGTTGAGGTTCTATAAGGCAGTGGTAAGACCTCACTTGGAGCACTGTGTGCAGTTTTGGAAAGGGTTCAGAGAAGATTCACTAGAATGATTCCAGGAATGAAAGGGTTAGCATATGAGGAACGTTTGACCGCTCTTGGACTGTACTCCTTGGAGTTTAGAAGAATGAGGGGGAACCTCATAGAAACATTTCGAATGTTGAAAGGCATGGGCAGAGTGGATATGGCAAAGTTGTTTCCTGTGGTGGGAGAGTCTAGTACGAGAGGGCATGAATTAAGGATTGAAGAGCGCCCATTCAGAATAGAGATGTGAAGAATTTTTTTTAGCCAGAGGGTGGTGAATCTGTGGAATTTGTTTCCACGGGTGGCAGTGGTGGTCAAGTCATTGGGTATATTTAAGGCAGAGATAGGTATCTGAGTAGCCAGGGCAACAAAGGTTATGGTGAGAAGGTGGGGGAGTGGCACTAAATGGGAGAATGATGGAATGGCAGTGCAGACTCGATGGGCCGAATGGCTGACTTCTGCTCCTTTGTCTTATAGTCTTATGGGTTGGGGATTCTAATGTTTAACTGTCATTCTTTGGGACAATCATCCTCTGTTTTTGTGGATGTTTGCAAAGAAAAGAATTTCAGGATGTATATTGTATACATTTCTCTGATATTAAATGTACCTATTGAAACCTATTGGAAACTTGTCAAAAGCCTTCTGAAAATAGACAATAGGTGCAGAAGTAGACCATTCGGCCCCTCGAGTCTGCACCGCCATTCTGAGATCATGGCTGATCATTCACTATCAATACCCAGTCCCTGCCTTGTCCCCATATCCCTTGATTCCCCTATCCATCAGATATCTATCCAGCTCCTTCTTGAAAGCATCCAGAGAATAGGCCTCCACCGTCTTCCGAGGCAGTGCATTCCACACCTCCACAACTCTCTGGGAGAAGAAGCTCTTCCTCAACTCTGTTTTAAATAACTGACCTCTTATTCTCAATCCATGCCCTCTGGTACTGCACTCTCCCAACATCTGGAACATATTTCCTGCCTCAATCCTATCAAATCCTTTAATTATCTTAAACATTTCAATCAGATCCCCTCTCAATCTCCTCAATTCCAGTGTGTACAATCTCTCTGCGTAAGACAGCCCTGCCATCCCAGGAATCAACCTAGTGAATCTACGCTGCACTTCCTCCATTGCCTGGAGACCAAAACTGTACACAATATTCCAGGCGTGGTCTCACCAGGGCCCTGTACAAATGCAAAAGGACATCCTTGCTCTTGTATTCAATTCCCCTTGTAATAAAGGCCAACATTCCATTTGCCCTCTTCACTGCTTGTTGCATTTGCTCATTCACCTTCATTGACTGGTGAACTAGGACTCCTAGGTCTCTTTGCATTTCTCCCTTACCTAACTCTACACCGTTCAGACAATACTCTGCCCTCTTGTTCCTGCTTCCAAAGTGGATAACTTCACATTTATTCACATTGAATGACATCTGCCAAGTATCTGCCCACTCACTCAGCCTATCCAAGTCTCCCTGTATTCTCCTAACGTCCTCTTCGCATGTCACACTGCCACCCAGTTTAGTATAGTCAGCAAACTTGCTGATATAGTTTTCAATGCCCTCATCTAAATCATTGACATAAATCGTAAAGAGCTGTGGTCCCAATACAGAGCCCTGTGGTACCCCACTAGACACCTCCAGCCAGTCTGAGAAACACCCATTCACTGCTACCCTTTGCTTTCTATCTGCCAACCAGTTTTCTATCCATGTTGAAACCCTGCCCCCAATGCCATGAGCTCTGATTTTACTCACCAATCTCCTATGTGGCACCTTATCGAATGCCTTCTGAAAATCTAGTTACACAACATCTACTGGCTTACCCTCATCTAACATCCTTGTTACACCCTCAAAAAACTTCAACAGATTAGTCAAGCATGATTTGCCCTTGGTAAATCCATGCTGGCTCGGCCTAATCCTATTTCTGCCATCTAGATGTGCCACTATTTCGTCTTTAATAATGGACTCAAGCATCTTCCCCACGACTGACGTTAGGCTAACAGGGCGATAGTTCATATATACATATATAAAACATCTACCATATCCCCTTTATCTATCCTACTTATAATCTCCTCAAATAATTCTAACAGGTTCATCAGGCAAAATTTTTCCTTTGTCCTGCGTCACCAAGTACCCCATAACCTCATCCTTATCAATTGACTCCAACATCTTCCCAACTACTGAGGTCAAGCTAACTGGTCTATAATTTCCTTTCTGCAGCCATCCTCCTTTCTTAAAGAGTGGAGTGACATTTGCAATTTTCCAGTCCTTTGGCACCATGCCAGAGTCCAATGATTTTTGAATGATCATTACTAATACCTCCACAATCTCTATTGCTACCTCTTTCAGAACCCTTGGGTACAGTTTATCTTGTCCAGGTAACTTGTGTATACTTAGGTCTTTCAGCTTTTTGATCATCTTCTCCCTTATAATATTAACTGCGCTAACTTCTCTTCCTTCACACACATCTGGCACACAGCTAGTGTCTTCCACAGTGAACACTGATGCAAACTACTCATTTAGTTCATCTGCCCTCACCTTGTCCACCTTTATTATTTCTCCAGCCTCATTTTCTAGTGGTCCTATATCCACTCTCATCTCTCTTTTATTTTTTAACATACTTGAAAAAGCTTTTACTATCTACTTTGATATTCTTTGCTAACTTGCTTTCATACTTCATCTTTTCTCTCCTAATGAAGATACTAAAAGCTTTTTTAAGTATATAAAGGGTAAAAGAGAGTTGAGGGTAGATATAGGACCAATAAAAAATGACGCTGGAGATATTGTAATGAGAGATGCAGAGATGGCTGAGGAACTGAATGCATATTTTGCATCAGTCTTCACAGTGGAAGATGTCTGCAGTATACCGGACATTCAATAATCTCAGGGAAGTGAAGTTTGTGCAGTGAAAACTACGACTGAGAAGGTGTACTTGGATTTTCAAAAGGCCTTTGACGAAGTACCGCACAGGAGGCTGTTTAGCAAGGTAAGGGCCCATGGAATTATAAGAGAGTTACTAGCATGGGTGGAGCATTGGCTGTAGTGCTGAGGAAACTGAGAGTCTGCAGAGAAACTTAGATAGTTTAGGGGAATGGGCAAAGAAGTGGCAAATGAAATACAATGTTGTAAAGTGTATGGTCATGCACTTTGGTGGAAGAAATAAATAGGCAGACTATTATCCAGATGGGGAGAGAATTCAAAATGCAGAGATGAAAAGAAACGTGGTAGTCCTTGTGCAAGATACCCTAAAGGTTAACCTCCAGGTTGAGTCAGTTGTGAAGAAGGCAAATGCAATTTTGGCATTCATTTCTTGAGATATAGAATATAGGAGCAGGGGGTTTCTGGTGACATCATCGTCGAGAAAGGCAGCTTAAGTCACTAGCTCCTCCGGAAAAATGCGTATTAACCCTGTTAACCCATCAAATATAATATTTTTCAAAAAATATTTGAACTAAAAAGAGGGGCAAGAATGGGGAAAAGAAATGGAAATAAAAAAAGGACACTGCGGAGCCTGCGTCCAAGAGGAGTGCAGCGAGCGGCTCTCCAACCTAACCGCGTGCTAGCGAGGTGGCTGCTGGGCCACGTTCAGGCAAAGAAGTGAATATGTTCAAAATCCTGAAAGAGATAAGGGAGTTCCGGAAAGAAATAGAACAGCTGCTCCATGATATTAAGGCAGAGCTTGCCAGCGTTAATCAAAAAATAGCGGTGGCAGAGACTCGCATTGAGAAGGTGGAAGATCACGTTCAAAACGTGGAACAGATACTGAGCAAGACAATAAAAATCATACATCACCAAGAAGGTAAACTGTTTGACCTGGAAGGAAGATCACGGCAGAAATATATCAGAATCTACAACATTCCCCAAGGAGCAGAGGGCTCGTCTATGACAGAGTTTGACTGAAAGTTATTGTGGGACGTGCTGGAACTTCCCCTGGCTATGGAGCTGGAAGTCGAAAGAGCCCACCATGCATTAGCCCCAAAACCTACCCAGGATGGAAAGCCACACTCAATAATAATAAAATTCCTTCAGTACAGCACCAAGGCGGAGATTCTACAAAGGGCCTGGGGTAAGAAGAGAGTGTTTTTAGAGGATAAATTAATATATTTCGACCAAGATTACCCCCCCCCCCCCCAGCGGTCCTCCAGAAATGCAAAGAATACTCTGAAGTAAAGCGAATATTAAAGCAAAATAAGATTAGATTTCAAACTCTGTACCCTGCTAAACTTCGAGTGTTTTATGACAACGGGACGCGGTTGTACCAGACAGTGGAAGAGGCGACTACAGACATAAAGGCCAGAGGGTTTCCCATCAGCATGACCAAAACAAAGGAAAACCTGACTGAAAAATTACCCTGCTCGGCTTGGGAAATAATGTGAGCATCGAGAAGGCAGGAGACAGGAGGAGGCCGAGAGAAACATATCAGGAAGAGACCGGGAGTTTCCCAAAGACAGTCCTCAACCCCTTCAGAAGAGCCATAAGGTTTGGCTAACTTTAAAAATGTTGAGAAGCTAAACAGAAGCAAAAGTAAATGGTGATATACCTATCTCGAGAAATATTTATTATGATGTGGCTTTTATTTTACTTAGTTGTTATTCTTTATTTGCTCACATACTCCTTTTTCCCCACCAGAGAATATATATATGTGTATGTGTGTAATGTGTGTGTATGCATGTATGTATGTGTATATATATATTTGTGTGCGCGTATATATATATATATATATATATATATAGGAGGACTACACAGGAAAATCTTTTCTGTGTTCATAGAACATAGAATAGTACAGCACATTACAGGCCCTTCGGCACACAATGTTGTGCTGACCCTCAAAACCTGTCTCCCATATAACCCACCACATTAGATTCCTCCATATACCTGTCTAGTAGTCTCTTAAATTTCACGAGTGTATCTGCCTCCACCACTGACTCAGGCAGTGCATTCCACGCACCAACCACTCTCTGAGTGAAAAAACCTTCCTCTAATATTGCCCTTGAACTTCCCTCCTCTTACCTGAAAGCCATGTCCTCTTGTACTGAGCAGTGGTGCCTTGGGGAAGAGGCGCTGGCTGTCCACTCTGTCTATTCCTCTTAATATCTTGTACACCTCTATCGTGTCTCTTCTCATCCTACTTCTCTCCAGAGAGTAAAGCCCTAGTTCCCTTAATCTCTGATCATAATCCATACGCTCTAAATCAGGCAGCATCCTAGTAAATCTCCTCTGTATTCTTTCCAATGCTTCCAAATCCTTCCTATAGTGAGGTGACCAGAACTGGACACAGTACTCCAAGTGTGGCCTAACCAGAGTTTTATAGAGCTGCCTCATTACATCATGACTCCTAAACTCTATCCCTCGACTTAGGAAAGCTAACACCCCATTAGCTTTCTTAACTACCCTATCTACCTGTGAGGAAACTTTCAGGGATCTGTGGACATGTACCCCCAGATCTCTCTGCTCCTCCACACAGTCAAGTATCCTGCCATTTACTTTGCACTCTGCCTTGGAATTTGTCCTTCCAAAGTGTACCACCTCACACTTCTCTGGGTTGAACTCCATCTGCCACTTCTCAGCACTCTTCTGCATCCAATCAATGTTTCTCTGCAATCTTCAACAATCCTCTACACTATCTACAACACCACCAACCTTTGTGTCGTCTGCAAAATTGCCAACCCACCCTTCTACCCCCACATCCAGGTCATTAATAAAAATCACGAAAAGTAGAGGTCCCAGAACAGATCTTTGTGGGACACCACTAGTCACAACCCTCCAATCTGAATGTACTCCCTCCACCACGACCTTCTGCCTTCTGCAGGCAAGCCAATTCTGAATCAACCTGGCCAAACTTCCTGGGATCTCATGCCTTCTGACTTTCTGAATAAGCCTACAATGTGGTACCTTGTCAAATGCCTTCCTAAAATCCATGTAGATCACATCCACTGTACTGCCCTCATCTATATTCCTGGGCACCCTCCTCAAAGAACTCTATCAGGCTTGTTAGACATGATCTGCCCTTCACTAAGCGATGCTGACTGTCCCTGATCAGACCATGATTCTCTAAATGCCCATAGATTCTATCCCTAAGAATCTTTTCCAACAGCTTTCCCACCACCGATGTAAGGCTCACTGGTCTGTAATTACCTGGACTGGATTGTGTAATGGATTTGTCCACTGACTTTTATGAATACTGTAATGGGGGCCCGCAACTCACAAGTATGAGGGGTTATCCCCCACAGCTAGACATTTCCTCTAGCTCAATGCAGGGTCATCTACTAGAGACCTCAGCCTTGGAATCACAAGTTCGTTGCCATTTTTGTTATTATTTGCGTTTCTTGGTTCTTATTTGTTCAGGGAGTAGATCAATTAAGTTTTATTCTAATTTCAATGATACATTGACAGATAAATACAGATGGCTAAGGACAAGGTAAAATTCATTTCATTTAATGTAAATGGGCTATTAAATCCAATCAAACGTAAGAGAATTTTATCCAAAATGAAAAAAGAACAAGCCCATCTAGTATATTTACCAGAAACTCATTTAAGTGATAATGAGCAAAAAAAACTAAAGAGAATGGGCTTCACTAATCTGTTTTTCTCCTCATATAAATCAGGACATAGGAGAGGAGTTGCTATTCTTATCTCAAGTAAGCTAAATTTTGAAAAAGTATTCAAAACAGGAGATAAAGAAGGCAGATATATTCTGGTAAGGGGGAATATAGACGGCAATTCAGTTACTCTATTGAATATATACGCACCCCCGGGAAGTGATATTGGTTTCTTTCAGAAAATTGTTGATATTATGGTAATGAAAACAGAAGGTCTACTGATATGTGGAGGAGACTTAAATTCGCAATTACAACCAAACTTAGACTCTTCCAATAGAAAAACCTATGAAACAAAATTGTTACATAAGAAAGTTAATACACTTTTTGAGGATGTTGGTTTAATTGACATATGGACCTTTTCCCTGACAGAAGGGATTACATTCATTATTCTGCTCCTCATTCTGTATATACAAGAATAGACTATTTCATAACATTTGGAAAAGACAAAGACTAAATAAACACCTGTGGAATTGGGACAATAGATGTAAGTGACCATGCACTTATATGTTTATCTGTTGATTTTGACCTACAACCAAAGAATACTATTTGGAAACAAAATTCAAGTCTACTCAATGATCCATACTTTAAGAACAAATTAAAAAAGAAATTGGTCTCTACTTAGAATTTAATGATAATGGAGAGGTTTCACCTCCCATTTTATGGGATACTCTGAAGGCAGTCTTAAGAGGGAAAATTATAGCAATATCTTCATATAAGAAAAAAAAATAAGGAATAAAACATTAGAGGAATTACAAAATAGGCTGAAGGAACTAGAGAAAAAACACAAATTGAATTTGGCACAGGATACATTAGGGGAAATTAAAAGAATCAGGAATGAAATAAATAATTTGGCTATGCAAGAAATCAGGAAAAACTTAATGTTTCTGAAACAGACATTATGAAAGTGGATCAAAATCTATGAAAATACTTGCGTGGAAACTGAAGAAAGAGATAGCAGAAAATACAATTCATAGCATTAGGGACCCAAGAACGAAAATGATAAAAAATAAGCTAAGTGAAATTCAGGAAGCGTTTGAAGTGTTTTACAAAACTCTATATTCCAAAGTTCCAGGGGGAAGCATAACCCAAATTGACACCATCTTGAATCTCTAGAGTTACCCACTTTAAGTGAAGAACAAAATAGAACGATGACTGCTGACATAAATGAAGTTGAATTAAAAGCTGCAATTAGTAGGCTTAAATCAAGCAAGTCACCAGGATCAGATGGGTATACGGCAGAGTGGTACAAGGAAATTAAAAATGAGTTAATTCCTGTTTTACTCCCCACACTGAACTGGGGTCTAAAGAAGGCACAAATGCCACCCAGTTGGAAGGAAGTGATAATCTCAGCTATACCAAAAGAAGGCAAGGATAAAATGGGATGTGTGTCATTTAGACCAATATCTGTTCTTAATGTAGATTATAGGTTATTTACCTCCATCATGGCCAAACGATTAGAGGAGTTTCTACCCATACTGGTACTTAATGATCAGACAGGTTTCATATGACAACGCCAGACACAAGACAATATATGAAGGACACTTCACATTATGGATCATATACAAAAAAATGAAATCGATGGAATAGTGATAAGCATGGACATTGAAAAAGCATTTGATTCGGTTAATTGGAATTTTCTTTACAGAGTTTTACATAGATCTGGTTTCCAAGACACATTTATTAAAACTATACAGACGCTATATGACAATCCTACTGCTAGGATTAAAATCAATGGATATTTATCAAATAGTCTTACCCTAGAAAGGGGCACGAGACAGGGTTGTGCATGGTCACCACTACTCTTCGCGGTATATCTGGAATCATTAGCTCAATACATCAGACAAAATGAAGATATCAGGGGAATTACTATTAAAGGGACAGAGCATAAACTGGCTTGTTATGCGGATGACATTTTGATCTACCTAGGGCAACCAACATACTCTTTACCTAAATTGATGCAATACTTTGAACAACATGGTCAATTACCAGGATACAACATCAACATAGATAAATCCCAATTACTTTCATATTACTATAGTCCACCAAGAGAAATTGAAAGTCGATACCCCTGGGCATGGCACACAGAGTCTTCCAAATATTTGGGCATCATTATGCCAAAAGATTTGGCAAAATTATCAGAATATAATTATCAGCCTTTATATAAAAAAATTAAGGAAGTTGTGGCAAGATGGAACCTGATTCCTTTTTTCAGTCTCCGTTCAAGGATTGAGTCTATTAAAATGAATATACTGCCCAGACTGTTATATCTCTTTCAGACCCTACCAATGGAGATTAATCAAAATCAATTCAATGAATGGAACAAGATGCTGTCAAGGTATATTTGGCAGGGTAAAAGGCCTAGAGTTCATCTCAAAACTTTGCAATTAGCAAAGGAAAAGGGGGGATGGGGCCTACCTTCTCTTAGAGATTATTATTTTGCAGCACAGTTGAGAGCTGTGATATGTTGGTGTAACCCATCATATGATGCTCAATGGAAAAACATTGAGGAGCGGGTACTTCCCATCCCCATACAAGCAATTTTGGCCAATGACAATCTTCAAAGGTACTATTGATAACCCATGGGTGAAATTGACTCTTAAAATATTGAAAACTACTATAAAAGAATATAATCTAAAGGGAAATATTGCAATTCTTAAATGGTGTGAATATGACTCTAATTTTACACCAAATAAATTGGATGCTAGATTTAAGGACTGGACAGCTAAAGGAATAACAGTTCTTTGCAACATAATGAAAGAAGGAACACTGTTCAGTTTGGAAATGCTTAAAGAGAAACACTTATTAGAAAAACAAGATTTTTATTGGTATTTACAGATGCAACAATATGTTAATAAGATGCTTAAAAATGTAACCAAGGCAAATACATGCTTGATAGAGCTCTTTAGAAAAACATATAATTCAGATAATGGTAGTAGAATCATTTCAAGCATGTATACGGGGTTGTCAAATCTTAAAACACATTCAACTTCATACATTAAAACAAAATGGGAGAAGGAAGGAGGGATAATTATATCTGAGGAAGAATGGACAACAATATGGAGATATCAATGGAAGTGTACCAGTTCACAGAAATGGAAGGAGTTTGGTTGGAAAAACTTGATAAGATATTTTATTACACCCTCTCAGAAAACCTATTATGATATTAACCTCCCTGTTTGCTGGAGAAATTGTGGAAATCAAAATGCAAATCATTATCATATTTTTTGGGACTGTCCTTTTATCAAAAACTATTGGAGGGGGATACAAAATGCCCTACAAGACATCGTTAAATGTGAAATACCCTTATAGAGTAAGACCATATATTTTGGATATATACCTCAAGAATGGTTGAAAAGAGATAAATATTTAATGAATATACTGTTGGTGGCTGGTAAAAAGACTCTTACTAGGAAATGGTTATCACAAGAGAGCCCAACTTTAAATACATGGATGGAAATTACAATGGACATTTACAAAATGAAGAAGATAACAGCATCTGGTAATCATAAGCTGGAACAATTTGATTCATACTGGGAAAAATGGCTTAACTACATAATGCTTGGTTTTATTCTCACAAATCAATGTATCTGTTGTAAAAAAAAGATCTCTCCCTACTTGTACATTGTTCTTTCCTTTTGCTTGTTTTTTCTTTCCACTCTTTTCTATAAGTGTATACATCAGATAAATACTTTGTGGAGATTTGTGATATTTATGCTTATATGATATATATGTACAATGTCTGAAATACATATTATGGAAATGTTTGATGATGAACTTCAATAAAAAAATTACAGAAAAAAAGAACATAGGAGCAGGGATATGATGTTGAGGCTCTGTAAGGCACTCGTGAGACCACACTTGGAGTATTGTGTTCAGTTTTTGGCTCCTTATTTTAGAAAGGATATATTGACATTGGAGAGGGTTCAGGGAAGATTCACAAGAATGATGCCAGGAATGAAAGGGTTACCATATGAGGAATGTCTGGCAGTTCTTAGGCTGTATTCCCTGGTGTTCAGCAGAATGAGGGGGGATCTCATAGAAACATTCTGAATGTTAAAAGGCCTGAACAGATTAGATATTGCAAAGTTATTTCCCACGGTAGGGGATTCTATGACAAGAGGACTTGACTTCAGGATTAAAGGACGTCCATTTCAAACTGAAATGCAGAGAAATTACTTTAGTCAGAGGGTGGTAAATCTGTGGAATTTGTTGCCATGGGTGGCTGTGGAGTGCAAGTCAATGACTGCCTTTAAGGCACTTAAATTTTGGACAGCATCACAGGAATGGCAGGGCATTGAATGTTATGGGGAGAGGCAAGAGAATGGGGTTGAGTGGAAAAATAATCAGCAATGATTGACTGGCAAAAGATGCTCAATAGACCGAGTGGCCTAATTGTGCTTCTGGCCTGCATTGGTGTTGTTGGTCCTTAGGGAGCTGAGGTACATTGGTGTTTCACTCCCTGGGGTTGCAGTGCTGGATTGCTTGCCTCTCAGTTTCATAGCTGCGGTCTCTCTGTCCAGTAGGCAGAATAATGTTTTTCACTGTACACAGAACAATGATAAACCAATTTACCAGTTAGCACACAAAATATAATTTCTATACACTCATACCTTAAAAGACCAAGAAATTAATTCTGTTAATTCAAATGGCATAGGTTATTACTGATCTGTGAATGCAACAGTTACTGTTCCTTTAAAACTACAAAAGCATTTGAGGTCATGATGATTATGAAGGAACAATCTCCATTAGTTATTATTCATCTTGAATTATGAGTGTGCAGGGTACCACAATAGCCAGCCTGTGCTTGTAATTTTATCAAATGGATTTTAATGTCTGCTTGTTCCTCTTGTGAGGCCTCATTCCAACCTCTATTTAGTGATTTTAAGATGGAATTTCTAATTAACATTGGTGTACATGTTTCTTGAGCGCAGTAAGCCAGTTGATTGAAGTACATCTCAAGTGACTGGAAAATCAATGGTGGGTACTTAGACTGGTGATGAGCATACTGCATTGAATTTTACTCCAGTACTCTGCATTCATTTTAATGAGTAAGAGGTCATTGCACTTTAAAGTATCCAATAATTCTCTCCCTCCCCCTTCTCTCTTTTTCCATTCCCCATTCTGGCTGCCCTTTGACTCCTCCACTTCTGTTCACTTGCTCATCAACTTCCTCTGGTACCCCTCCTACTTTCCCTTCTCCCATGGTCCACTCTCCTATCAGATTCTTTCTTCTTCAGCCCTTTACATTTTCCACCTGTCACCTCTCAGCTTCTCACTCCACTCCCCCTCCCCCACCTACATGGTTACACCTATTACCTTCTAGCTTGTACTTCTTCCCTTTCCCCACCCCTCCCCCACCTTAGTTCTTATTCCGGCATCTTCCCTCTTCCTTTCCGGTCCTGATGAGGGGTCTCAGTATGAATCAACAACTGTTTATTCTTTTCCATAGATGCTGCCTGACCTGCTGAGCCCCTGTGTGTTGCCCTGGATCCATGGACAGCAATAAGTAAATGCACCTCCATCATGATTATTCTAAACATTGCTGCCCCACTCACAAAGTTGTATCCTCAGACCCCTACTCTAGTCCCCGTACTCACAACTGCATGGCCAGATTCTGCTGCTACTCCCTCATCACGTTTGTACATGATGCCGCTGTAGCAAGTTATAACTCAAAGAGCGAAGAGTTGGAGCAGAGGAAGGAAACCAAGAGCCTTGCAACATGGTGTCACGACAACCATTCCCCCAATGCCAGCAAAACAAATGAGCTGATCCTTGAAACTGTTCCCTAGCTTTTCAAATCAGATCAGAACCCAGAGTGATCTAACCTCACATTCGGGCACATTGCACAGGCACTGAACCTCCTCTGCTCCAACTCCCCCTTTCAACACCCAGAGTGATCCAAACTCACACCCGGGCCAGTTGAATGAGCATTGGAACTTCTTTGTCCAGGCCCCGACATTTCTTTTTGTCACCCAGAGCAATCCAACCTCACTCCTGGGCTAGTTGAATGAGCATCAGAAGTCCATCTGCATCAATTCTGCAACACCCAATCTCAGCTCATCTCCTGGATTCACCTCACCATCATTTGCCCCTTCACTTTTTATGATGATAATTAACACAAATTACCTCAAAAAAGGTATTTTTAGTGATGTTTTACTCAGATTTCTTAGCTTTTTGACTACCAGAAGCTACTGGACGAGTTTTGTAGTGCCATCTTAACCAGAATTATTTAAGAGGATTTATTTACTGATATTTATATCAAAGGTGCTGAGGTTGAGAGGTTTCAGATTCTCAAGTTCCTCAGAGTAAACATCACCAATAGACTGTTCCTCACTTAATTTTATCAGTCCAGAGTAATCCCTAACAAATGCATGGTGGAGAGAGGGTTACAGTTAGTTTAAGCGATTGTTTCAGAGGGATGGGATCGAGAGCTTCAGAACAGATAGTGGAGTAGTTGTGGAGAAAGATGTTGCTAAGCCTACATACAAGTCTACAAGGTGAGGAATCTAAAGGTTCAGCATGGTGGGACTGTTGTCAATGCAAGTAGTTTTGAAGGAATGTAGATGAGCTTAGTTCATAGGTCAGCATGTGCATTGTAGCCATTAGTGAGACTTGATTGCGGCAGCGGCAGGATTGGCAGCTCGATGTTTCACATTCCGTTGTTTTAGACATGATAGAAAGGGAGGGATTCAAGGGGAAGCAGTGGCATCACTAGAGTATGAAGTACAACACAGAAACAAGCCCTCTGGCCCATCTAGCCCATCCCAAAACCATTTAAACTGCCTACTATCAACCTGCACCAGGACCACAGCCCTCCAAACCCCTACCATCCATGTACATATCCAAACTTTGCTTAAACATTGAAATCAAGCTGGCATGCACCACTTGCGCTGGCAGCTTGTTTCACACTCTCATGACTCTCTGAGTGAAGAAGTTCAATAGTTTAACAGATCAATCAGTTTATTTAATATCAGACAATGTATACAAAATACAACCTGAAATTCTTGTTCTTCACAGACGTCCATGAAAACAGATGTGTCCCAAGAATGAGTGACAGTAAAAAAGTTAGAACCCCAAAGCTTCCCTACTCCCCCTCCCACACTCAAGCAGCAGTAAACTTCAGTGACACACCCCTCTCTCACTTAATTCAACAAAAAAAAATCAGCACCCTCCACCTACCAAGCAAGCAATAGCAAAGACCATGATCTGCAGTACAACAAAAACTAATCATTCACCCAGCAATCTGTGGAATTTACTAGAGCAACTTTATAGATAAATCGCAAACTGTTGAATTTAACTTTACACGTATTGACTGGAACCCCATACTGTAAAAGGGCTGGATGGTGAAGAGTTTGTCAAATGTGTTCAGGAAAGTTTCCTTAATCAGTGCATAGAAGTCCCAACTAGAGAGGGTGCAACACTAGTTATTAGAACGAGGAAGGGAAGGTGCCCAAAGTTTACATAATAGACGATAGACAATAGGTGCAGAAGTAGACCATTCGGCCCCTCGAGTCTGCACCGCCATTCTGAGATCATGGCTGATCATTCACTATCAAAATGGAACATTTTGCATCTAGTGATCATAATGCTGTTGTGTTTTGGTTGTCTGATAATGATATTAGTCTGTGCACTGAGAAATAACCTGTGCGAGAGAAGTTTTATAGAGAAAAAAGCCATTGCACTGGGCCAGTTCCATTCTCTAGACCTCAAAAATTTGGTCCAGTGGTATAAAAAATCATCAAGCCAGGAGACCTCCTTGGCTTCAGTGGTGAGCCATGACTCCTTCTGTGCATTGCCATGCCCTTCGCTCTCCACAAAGCATTACAGCACCACCTTCTTGGCCACTGGAACTTGTTTTGCATGCTGGGGGAGACATATCCCTATCTCATGGGATTTAGAGGTTCCCAGCTACCCTCACCTGCCATAGCCTGCCTGTTGAAGTGGTGTACCGGGGGTGTGGCCATTGTTCCATGCAGTTACTTGGAGCCACAAGTGAGAGTTGGGTGGCAGGTGGGGCGCAGAGGTGGATGAGCTTCCCCGGAGCAGAGCATGACCAGAGATGCTAACCCTCCCTGGACACCCCATACACCCCATTGCCATTAGTTTTAAGGTAATTATGGAAAAGATAGGTCTGGTCCTTGGGTTGAGATTCTAAATTGGACAAAGGCCAACTTTTGGTATCAGAAAGGATTTGGCAAGTATGGACTAGGACAGGTTGTTTTCTGGCAAAGGTGTGCTTCTAAGTAGGAGGCTATCAAAAGAGAAAGAGAGTACAGGTTTTGTATGTTCCTGTCAGAATAAAAGTCAAGGGTAACAGGTTTAGGAACCCGTGGTGTTTGACAGATATTAAGACCCTGGTTGAGAAAAAGCAGGAGGTGCATAGTAGGTATAGGCAAATCAGGTACCTGAGGAGCATAAGAAATGCAAGGGAATGCTTGAGAAAGAAATCAGGAGGGCAAAAAGAAGGCATGAGGTTTCTCTAGCAGATGAGGGAGACTCCTAAGGGGTTCTATGGATATATTAAGAGTAAAAGTATAGCAAGTGATAAAATTGATCTTCTGGAAGATAGAAACATCAAAAACCTACAGCACTTTGGCCCACAAAGCTGTGCCGAACATGTCCTTACCTTAGAAATTACCAAGGGTTACCCATAGCCCTCTATTTTTCTGAGCTCCATGTATCTGTCTGGGAGTCTTTCAAAAGACCCTTTTGTATCCGCCTCCACCAGCGTTGCCAGCAGCCCATTCCATACACTCACCACTCTCTGCATAAAACACTTACCCCTGACATCTCCTCTGTACCTTCTTCCAAACACCTTAAAACTGTGCCCTCTTGTGCTAGCCATTTCAGCCCTGGGAAAAAGCCTCTGACTATCCACACGATCAATGCCTCTCATCATCTTGTACACCTCTATCAGGTCACCTCTCATCCTCTGTCCAAGGAGATAAGGCCAAGTTTGCTCAACCTATTCTCATAAGGCATGCCCCCTAATCTAGGAAACATCCTTGTAAATCTCCCCTACACCCTTTCAATGGTTTCCACATCCTTCCTGTAGTGAGGTGACCAGAACAGAGCACAGTACTCCAATTGGGGTCTGACCAAGGTCCTAAATAGCTGCAACATTACCGCTTGGCCCCTAAACCCAGTCTCACAATTGATGAAGGCCAATGCAACTTTAAGTGTCCTATGGACTTGGACCCCAAGATCCCTCTGATCCTCCACACTGCCAAGAGTCTTATCATTAATATATATTCTTCCATCATATTTGATCTACCAAAATGAACCACTTCATACTTATCTGGGTTGAACTCTATCTGCCACTTCTCAGCCCAGTTTTGCATCCTATCAATGTCCCACTGTAACCTTTGACAGCCCTCCACACTTTCCACAACACCTCCAACTGCTGTGTCATCAGCAAATTTACTAACCCATCCCTTCACTTCCTCATCCAGGTCATTTGCAAAAATCACAAAGAGAAGGGGGTCCCAGAACAGATCCCTGAGGTACACCACTGGTCACCAGCCTCCATGACCTGCCTACAACCACTCTTTGCCTTCTGTGGGTAAGCCAATTCTGTATCCACAAAACAATATCCCCTTGGATCCCATGCCTCCTTACTTTCTCAATAAGATCAGAGTGGTAATCTATGCATGGATCTGAAAGGGACAGGGGAGATCTTTAAATGTACTTTTTGCACCTCATTTACTTGGGAGATGGACACAGTTGGACATAGATGCAGCAGAAAAGTCCTGGACCCTGTACAGATTACAGTGGAGGATGTGTTTGTTGTCTTAAGGTAAATTAGGTGATCTAACAAACTGTTTTTGTAGACCCAGTGGGAGTCAAGTGCAGAAATTGCAGGGGCCACAGCAGAGATATTTTAAACATCCTCAGCCATGGAAGAGGTGCTAGAGTATTGTTCAAGAAAGGCTCTAAGAATAAGCCAGGAAATTACAGGCTTTTGAGCCTGACCTCAGTAGTGGGAAAGTTATTGGAAGATAATCTAAATGACTTGATGCATAAGTACATGGATAGACAGGGACTGATTAAGGATGGTCAACATGGCATTTGGGTGTTGCGTTAAATCATGTCCTGCCAAGCTTATAGAGTTGTTTGAGGAAGTTACAAAAAAAGATAATGAAAGCAAGGAAATGGATGTTGTCTACATGACTTTAGCAAGGCCCTTGACAAGGTCCTGTATGGGAAGTTGGTCAAGAAGGTTCAGTTGCCTGGCATTAAAGATGTGGCAGTAAATTGGATTAGACAATAGCTTTGCAGGAGAAGCCAGATAGTGGTAGTAGATAGTTGTCTCTCTGACTGGAGACCTGTGACAAGTGGAGTGCCACACGGATTGGCGCTGGTTCCATTGTTGTTTGTCATCTATATCAATGATCTGGATGAATATGTGGTTACTTGGATCAGCAAATTTGCGGGTGACACCAAGACTGGGGATGTAGTGGATAGCAAGGAAGTTTACCAAACCTTGTATTGGGATCTGGACCAGATGGAAAAAATAGCTTGAGAAAAGTCAGATGGAATTTAATGCAGAGAGGCCAATCAGGGTAGGTCTTACACAGTGAAAGGCAGGGCACTGAGGAGTGTGGTAGAGCAAAGAGATCTGTAATTCCATGAAAATGATGTCACAGGTAAACAGGGTCACAAAGAAAGTTTTTGGCATATCAACCTTCATAAATCAATATTCATTGTACAGGGGCTGAAATGTTATGTTGAATTGAAGAAGACATTGTTGAGGCCTAATTTGAAGTAGTTCATGATGTTTTTGTCACATCTACTGGAAAGAAGTAAATAAAATTGAAAGAGTGCAGAGAAAGTTTACAAGGACGTTGCTGGGACTTGAGGACCTCAGTTATAGAGAAGGATTGACTAGATTGACTTTATTCCTTAGAACGTAGATTAGGCGGAGATTTGATAGAGGTATACAAAATTATGAGGGGTATTGATAGAGTAAATGTAGGCAGGCTTTTTCCACTGAGGTTGGGTGAGAGCACAACTGGAGGTCATGGGTCAAGGGTGAAAGGAGGAATGTTTAAGGTGAACATGAGGGGGAGCTTTTTCAGTCAGAGGGTGGTGAGAATGTAGATTGAGCTGCCAGCGCGATTGGTGGATGTAACTATTTAACATGGATTGGAGGGTTATGGGGGGTTACGGTCTATGTGCAGGTCAATGGACTAGAGGAGCTGAAGGGGTAATTTCTGTGCTGGAGTACTATGAATCTATGGCAGTAAATAGTAGCCCATCCCCTACTGGAATATTGATAGTGATGGCACAATGATGGTGATGCTCTCCACTGTCAGGGGCTGAGAGCTGATGTTGGATATCATCGTTGTCAGTATCCAAGCCTGGATATTGCCCACTTCCAAAACCTGCATCCTGCAATGAGGTGGTCCTGGATGTGGAGCACCTCAATGTCCAAGAATTCATGAATGGTGTTGAAATATGTGCAGTCATCAGTGAAATTCCCTGAATCTGACCTTATAGAGAAAGAAGAAAAGTCAAAGAGCAGCTGGAGGTGGTTGTTCCCAGGACACTGCACAGAAGAACCCCTGCAGGAGATATACTGTGGCTGAAACGATGGACCTCCAACCACAAACCCATCTTCCTCTGTTCTGGATACAATTCTATCCTGCAAAGCACATGACCTCGTAATAACCCAGAGCCCTGTAATGTGTTTATGTAACGGTCTGTTAAATGTCCTTATTGTATAACACTCTACCACCACCACAAGCAATGCATTTCAGGGACCACGAGGAAATCTGCAGATGCTGGAAATTCAAACAATACACACAAAATGCTGGTGGAACACAACAGGCCAGGCAGCATCTATAAGGAGAAGCACTGTCGATGTTTTGGGCCGAGACCCTTCGTCAGGACACCTACCTTTTCAATGACCTACCTTTTTCTGCATAAAAAAACTCACCTCTGATATTGACCTTAAACTTCCTCCACTCTCTTTAAATGGATGTCTCCTGGTACTGGGCACTGCCATCTTGGGAAAAAAGTGCTGGCTGTTCACTCTGTCTGTGCCTCTCATAATCCAATACATCTCTATCAAGTTACTTCTCATCATCTTTCACTCCAAAGAGAAAATCTCAAACTTTCCTCATAAGATATACTCTCTAATCCAGGCAGAATCCCGATGGTTCTCCTCTATGCCTTCTTTAAAGCTTCTATATTATTCCTGTAAAGAGTTGTTCATAATTGAACACAATACTACAAGTGTGGTCTAGTCAGTTTTATGAAGCTGCAAAATACCATTGCTGATTTGCTGTGCTGATAATAGATTTGATTCTGATTCTGATTAAACCTTCTGTCTAGGAGCTCCTTTCTACCATATTCCTTACAAAGTGAGCCTGGGTACCTTCCCTACTGCAGGGCTGAGATATGGCTGCCTGAAATAGCACCATGCTGAAACAGCTGTGTTTGTCCATTACCCTCAGCTCCACAGTGAAGCACACAGGGTCACATCTGAAACGTAAGGAGTCAGAGGACAAAGAATTCATTTGGGTGTTGCCTTCTAACCAGCACCAGTTCAGGGGATACAGGGTTTGTGGAATCTGCCTGTGCAATGGTTTTCAGATCAGTGTTGCCAACGTTCTCAAATGTCGACATATTTTGCACATTGCACTGTCGTTGAAACTGTGCATATGTTTTGCAGAGAAATTAAGTGAGAATGCAAATCCCACCAAGAGACTGGGAGTTGAATTTCCTGACAGATACTAAAAGAAAATAGAACATAGAACACTGAAAAGAATAGTACATGAAAGGCCCTTCAGCCCTTAATGTTGTGTTGAACCAATTAAATCAGTAATGAAATGTTTTATCAAACTAATTCCCTCTGCCTACATAATGTCCATATCCTTCAATTTTCTTCACAAGACAGTTTTCCTCACAAAACTGTGAACAAAATTGTTTGAAGCTGTGCTAACCCTATAGCCTCATGTTTATTTTTGAATCCTCTAAATGTACAGTATTTCTAACCCCGGTCCTTACAAATACAAAAATGACATTCTCTTTACACTGAAGAATTATTTGCCTTGAAGCTGGAGTTCATCTTTTCCCTCAGACCATTACACAAGCACTATGTGTGCAGAGCTTGTGTCACAGTCACTGACCCTCACTTGCCAAACAGCCCAGGGTGAACAGGTTGTCGGGGTGGTTTTCACTTTGATCCATGGATGGAAGTTTTACTTGTGTGGTTCTTCACAGGGTGAATTACATGCACTCTGTGGCCTCTGTAATAGTACACCAGTACATTAATGCAAATATCTAATCAGTCAATTATACGACAGCAACTTATTGTATAAAAATATGCAGACATGGTCAAGAGGTTCAATTGTTTTTCAGGCCTAAGATCAGAACAGGAAAAAATGACTGACGGGGAATGATTGTTAGTGCCAGACGGTATGGTTTGAGTATCCCAGAGACTGTTCATCTCCTAACATCCGGAGAGTGGCAGTTTTGTAGGTGAAATGCTTTGTTAATGAGAGAGGTTGGAGGGGAATAGACAGTTTGGTTCAAGCTGACAGGATCACAACAGGAGCTCAAATAACCATCCATTACAACAGTAGTGTGTGGTTTCTCCTGAATGGAGTTCTCTGGCCTATCCCTTATTCTTAAACTGTAGCCTCTGGTTCTGGACTCCCCCAACATCAGGAACATGTTTCCTGCCTCTGGCATGTCCAACCCCTTAATAATCTTATATGTTTCAATCAGATCCCCTTTCTGAATTCCAGTGTATACAAGCCCAGTCGCTCCAATCTTTCAACATATGGCAGTCCCACCATCCTGGGGATCAACGTTGTGAACCTTAGCTGCACTCCCTCAATAGCAAGAATGTCCTTCCTCAGATTTGGAGACCAAAACTGAACTCAATACTCCAGGAATTTAATACATGTAAGATTTTTAAGGGATTGGACATGCTAGAGGCAGGGCCCTGTACATCTGCAGAAGGACCTCTTTGCTCCTATGCTCAATTCCCCTTGTTATGAAGGCCAACATGCCATTAGCATTCTTCATTGTACGTGCATGCTTATTGACCTGCACCTGGCCCATATCCCTCCATACATCTCTCATCCATGTACCTTTCCAAGTTTTTCTTAAATGTTAAAAGTGAGCCTGCCAAATTCATCTGGCAGCTCATTCCACAAGCCCCCCCCCCCAAAGTTCCCTTTAAACTTTTCCCCCTTCACCCTTAACCCATGTCCTCTGGTTTTTTTCTCTCCTAGCCTTAGTGAAAAAAGCCTGCTTGCATTCACTCTATACCCATCATAATTTTATACGCCTCTATCAAGTCTCCTCTCATTCTTCTATGTTCCAGGGAATAAAGTCCTAACCTGTTCAACCTTTCTCTGTAACTCAGTTTCTCAAGTCCCGGCAACATCCTTGTAAACCTTCTTTGTACTCTTTCAACCTTATTAATATCCTTCCTGTAATTTGGTGACCAAAACTGCACACGATACTCAAAATTCGGCCTCACCAATACCTTATACAACCTCACCATAACATTCTAACTCTTATACTCAATACTTTGATTTATGAAGGCCAATGTACCAAAAGCTCTCCTTATAACCTATCTACCTGTGATGCCACTTTTAGGGAATTTTGTATCTGTATTCCCAGATCCCTCTGTTCTACTGCACTTCTCAGTGCCCTACCATTCACCTTGTATGTTCTACCTTGGTTTTTCCTTCCAAAGTGCAGTACCTCACACTTTTCTGTATTAAACTCCATCTGCCATTTTTCAGCCCATTTTTCCAGCTGGTCCAGATCCCTCTGCAAGCTTTGAAAACCTTCCTCACTGTCCACTACACCTCCAATCTTTCTATCATCAGCAAATTTGCTGATCCAACTTACCACATTATCATCCAGATCATTGAAATAGATGACAAATAACAATGGACCCAGCACTGATCCCTGTGGCACATCACTAGTCACAGGCCTCCACTACCACTCTCTGACTTCTCCCATTGAGCCAATGTCTAATCCAATTTACTGCCTCACCTTGTATACCTAGCGACTGAATCTTCCTAACTAACCTCCCATGCAGGACCTTGTCAAAGGCCTTACTGAAGTTCATGTAGAGAACATCCACTGCCTTCCCTTCATCCACTTTCCTTGTAACCTCCTCGAAAAACTCTAATAGATTTGTTAAACATGACCTACCACGCACAAAGCCATGTTGACTCTCCCTAATTAGTCCCTGTCTATCCAAATACTTGTAGATCCTATCTCTTAGTACTCCTTCCAATAATTTACCTACTACTGACGTCAAACTCACCAACCTCTAGGATTTCTTCCTGGATTACTTTCAGAGCTGTTTTTAAACAATGGAACAACTTGAGCTATCCTGCTGAGGTGATGAGGTGAACTACATATACCTGTCTGGACACGCCCCCCCCCCCCCCCCCACCGTTGACTGCTACTGTGGCTCCTCCCACAGACCCCGGTATAAAGGCGATTGGAGGCACAGCTCCTCCCTCAGTCTCCAGGATGTTGTGTGGTGGTCGCTTGCTGCTTGTGCTTTCTTCCAGTCAATAAAAGCCTACCTTAACTCACGTCTCCAAGAGTTATTGATGGTGCATCACCTGCAATCCTCCAGCACCTCACCAGTAGATACCAACATTTTAAATTTATCTGCCAGGGCCCCTGCAATTTCAACACTAGTCTCCTTCAAGGTCTGAGGGAATATCCTGTCAGGTTTAAGTTAAAGGTAAGAGAGAGAAGAATGATTTAAAGGGAACTCAAGGGAAAAGTTCTGTATTGTTTTGCCAAACATTGTCGGCTTGCCATGTGGGTGCCTGAATATATGACAACACCTGCAACCAATACATCTTTAGGTTGTAATGGTTGTTAATACAAGCAATGCATTTCACTGTGTGCTTCAAAGTACATGTGATAAGTAAATGTGAAACTGAAAGTCTGTCGCACAAGAGATCACAGCTGCATTCCTTTCCACCATCTCCATTTTCATCATTTGCCAAACATTCTTACTTGGAGCATAGAAACATAGAAAACCTAAAGCACAATACAGACCTTTCAGCCCACAAAGTTCTCCCGAACATGTCCCTACCTTAGAAATTACTAGGCTTACCTATAGCCCTCTATTTTTCTAAACTCCATGTACCTATCCAAAAGTGTCTTAAAAGACCCTATTGTATCCGCCTTCACCACTGTTGCCAGCAACCCATTCCATGCACTCTCTACTCCCTCTCTAAAAAAGTTACCCCTGACATGTCCTCTGTACCTACTCGCCCGCACCTTAAACCTGTGTCCTCTTGTGGCAACCATTTCAGCCCTGGGAAATAGCCTCTGACTATCCAGACGATCAATGCCTCTCATTTAGGGAAACAATAAGATCACACATTGTCAATCAGTGTGTCTGCAAAATAAATCCTCAGAGGTTTGCTATCATGCTCTAATTTTGAATATGATCATTCCTGAACTGTCACAAAGATGAAGACAAAAATTGTATTTTACTCAATCTTGATATTCTTATTGCATGATCTACATTGCACTGATGACTAGATAATTGAACGCATTTTGCAGACAATATTTGCACAGTATAGGACTGTGGGAGCTGCATGATGAGCTTATAGATATCCACTGCTCCCACTCTAACCCTGCCGAGAAGACAATTAATCCTTGAAGAACACCCCATGGAGCAGACGCAAAATGTGTTATGCAGTGGTGAAGGAGTCAGGCAGCACACACCAAACGGACACTGTAGAATGTACAAACACTCCTTGTCCTAGCATCACTTTATGGTCACACAATCATAACATAACATATATTTATTTATTGTGTTTTTATTATTATTGTATTCTTTCTCATATTGAATCTTTTTTGAACTGCAGAGCAACAATTATTTTGCTCCCCTTTACACTTGTGCACTGGAAATAACATTAAACAATCTTGAATCTTGAACATGTGGCCACCCCAACATGGCATGGGGATCCAAGACACGGGATCACAAGAAGCTGCAGAGAATCGTAGTCTCTGCCAGCTCTATCACAGCACGGTAACCTAGCAGATCGTGTAACACTAGTGACATGGGTTCAGTTCTGCCACTGTCTGAACGGGTACGTACATTTTCTAGGTGACTGCATGAGGTTTCTGCAGGTGCTTCCATTTCTTCCCACTTTCCAAAGACATACGGGTTAGTAGATTAATTGGTCACATGGTGTTTTGGGCTGGAAGGGCCTTTAACCATGCTATAAATCAAAATAAAAATTAAACAAAAACACTCCCCACCATTGAGAACATCAGTGCCTCAGGGCCTTCACCACCTTGGACATGCCCTCGTCTCATCACTGCCATCAGGGAGGAGGTACAGGGGACATGAACTGCTTCTTTCTCTCCACCATCAGATTTCAGAAAGATCCATGGACGCAGAAACACTGCCTCTATTTCTCAAAAACACAAAATGCTGGCAGAACTCAGCAGGCCAGACAGCATGTATGGGAGGGGAGGTAGTGACGATGTTTCAGGCCGAAACCCTTCATCAGGAGTGAAGTAACATGGGATGGTTGAGGGGGGATAAGAAGTGGGGGGAGGGATGAATTAGAGAGCTGGGAAGTGATAGGCTGAAGGGAAATGGGCTAGGGGGAAGGTGGAGAATTATGGGAAATGAAAGTGAAAGAAAGGTAGGGCTGGGGTGAGATTATAGTGAGGAGGGAAAAGAGAGAGAAAGAGAACCAGACTAAAATTATAGATAGGGATGGGGTAAGGGGGGGCAGGGGTATCAACGGAGGTCTGTGAGTTGAATGTTCATGCTGGCAGGTAGGAGGCTACCTAGGTGGGAGATAAGGTATTGCCCCATTGACCTGCGTGTGGCCTCATCTTGACGGTAGAGGAGGCCATGGACAGACATGTCGGAGTGGGAGTGGTCTGTGGAATTGAAGTGTGTGGCCACAGGGAGATGCCGCCACTGCTGGAGGACTGAGCGCCGGTGTTTGGCAAAATGGTCTCCCAGTCTGCGGCGGGTCTCCCCAATGTATAAATGGCCACATCGGGAGCACTAGATACAATATATCACCCCAGCTGACTCACAGGTGAAGTGGTGCCTCACCTGAAAGCACTGTCTGGGGCCTAGGATGGTAGTGAGGGAAGAAGTGTGGGGGCAGGTGTAGCACTTCTTTCCCCCTTTCACTATAATCTCCCCCCAGCCCTACCTTTCTTTCTCTTTTATTTCCCATAATTCTCCACCTTCCCCCTAGCCCATTTCCCTTCAGCCTATCACTTCCCAGCTCTCTACTTCATCCTTTCCCCCACTTCTTATCCCCCCTCAACCATTACTTCACTTCTGATGAAGGGTTTCGGCCTGAAACGTCATTGCTACCTCCTCCCATAAATGCTGTCTAGCCTGCTGAGTTCTGCCAGCATTTTGTGTTTTTATTTATTTCCAGCAGCTGCAGATTCACTCATGTTGCCTCTATTTCTTTAGTTTTTCTGTATTCATTTATTTTGCAATTAGTGGTTATTTTATGTTTCTGCACTATACTGCTGCTGCAAAACAGAAAGTTTCATAACATATACGTTTCATGGCCACTTTACTTGGTTTCTCCTGTACCTAATGAAATGGCCACAGAGTGTATGTTCGTGGTATTCTTCTACTGTAGCCTATTTTCAACGTGCTATGCATACAGAGATGCTCTTCTGCACACCACTGTTGTAACACATGGCTATTTGAGTTACTGTTACCTTCCTGTCAGCTTCAACCAGTCTGGCCATTCTCCTCTGACCTCTCTCCTTAACAAGATGTTTTCATCCACAGGACTGCCACTCACTGGATGTTTGTTTTGCTGGTTTCTTGCACCATACCCTGCAAATGCCAGAGACTGTTGTGCATGAAAAGTTCAGAAGATGAGCACTTTCTGAGATATTCAAAACACCCCGTCTGGCATCAACAATCATTTCACAGTCAAAGTCACTCTGATTACATTTCTTGCCCATTCTGATATTTGGTCTGAACAGCAATTAAACATCTTGGTTCATTTTGTTAGGTCAAATTTGAAGACAGGACATAATACTCTTGGCAATGTGGAGGATCAGAGAAATTTTGGGGTCCATGTCCATAGGACAATTAAAGCAGCTGCGCAGGTTGACAGTGTTGTTAAGAAAGCGTATGGTGTGTTGGCATTTATCAACCATGGGGTTGAGTTCAAGAGCCATGAGGTAATGTTACAGCCATAGAAGACATTGGTTTAGCCCCGTTTGGAGTACTGTGCTCAGTTCTGGTCGTCTCACTACAGGAAGGATGTGGGTACTTTACAAAGAGTACAGAGGAGATTTACAGGGGTGTTGCCTGAATTTGAGAGTATGCCTTATGAGAATAGGTTCAGTGTACTTGGCCTTTTCTCCTTGGAGTGACGGAGGATAAGAGGTGACCTGATAGAGGTATATAAGATGAGAGGCATTGATCGTGTGGATAGTCAGAGGCTTTTTCCCACGGCTAAATTGGGTACCACAAGGGGTAATAGTTTTTAGGTGCTTGGAAGTAGGTACAAGGGGGATGTCAGAGGTAAGTTTTCTCACACAGGGAGTGGTGGGTGCATGGAATGCACGGCCAATGAAAGTGGTAGAGGCCGATACAACAGGGTCTTTTAAGAGACTCTTAGATAGGTACTTGGAGCTCAGAAAAATAGAGGGCTAGGTGGTAGAGAAATTCTAGGCAGTTTCTTGAGTAGGTTACATTGTCGGCACAACATTGTGGGCTGAAGGGCCTGTAATGTGCCGTAGATTTATGTCTTCATGCTTTTATGCATATAGTTGCTACCATGTGTTCGCTTGATTAGATATTGGTATTAACGTGAAGGTGTACAGGTGGCCACTGAGTGATGCACTGATGGAACCGTACACTATAGGACAAGCTCACACCACTGCAAGGCACAATGATCAGTCCAGGAGACAGCACAACGTCTTGCTTTGTTTAACAGGATTCATGGAGAGAGGTCACAATGATGCCCCTTCATTTATCCAGAACTGTGGGAAGTGAATGTGCAGAGGCTGCAAATTGATATCCACGTCAGACTGGAGGTCCTTTCATTCAGAAACACAGGAGGTTCTGCAGACACTTGAAAACTAGAGTAAATCTTCACAATCAGCATAACATTCTTCATCTTCAGTGGGATTCTACCACTAAACACATCTTTACCTTTTATCCTCAGTAGGATCCTACCACTCAACATATCTTTACCTTCCATCTTCAATAGGATCCTTCTTCTTCATCCCTTAACCTTTTCCAATTATTACCTCCCCGCTTCTCACATCATCCCTCCCTCTCCCCACCCCACCTACATTTCCCCTCACCTGGCTTCTCCTGATGCCTACTGGTATTCACTTAGGAGAAGGATATTGAATTGTGTAAGGTGTGGGAAACAAGTAAGGAAGTTATGGAACCTATGACAATTAAAGAGGTGGAAGTACTGGCACTTTTAAGAAATTTAAAAGTGGATAAATCTCCGGATCCTGACAGGATATTCCCCAGGACCTTGAGGGAAGTTTGTGTAGAGATAGCAGGAGCTCTGACGGAGATCTTTAAGATGTCATTAGAAACGGGGATTGTGCCGGAGGATTGGCATATTGCTCATGTGGTTCCATTGTTTAAAAAGGGTTCTAGAAGTAAGCCTAGCAATTATAGACCTGTCAGTTTGACATCAGTGGTGGGTAAATTAATGGAAAGTATTCTTAGAGATAGTATTAATAATTATCTGGATAGACAGGATCTGATTAGGAGTAGCCAGCATGGATTTGTGCGTTGTAGGTCATGTTTGACAAACCTTATTGAATTTTTTGAAGAAGTTACGAGAAATGTTGACAAGGGTAAGGCAGTGGATGTAGTCTATATGGACTTCAGCAAGGCCTTTGACAAAGTTCCACATGGAAGGTTAGTTAAGAAGGTTCAGTCGTTAGGTATTAATGCTGGAGTAATAAAATGGATTCAACAGTGGCTAGCTGGGTGATGCCAGAGAGTAGTGGTGGATAATTGTTTATCGGGATGGAGGCCGGTGACCAGCGGGGTGCCTCAGGGATCTGTTTTGGGCCCAATGTTGTTTGTAATATACATAAATGATCTGGATGATGGGGTGGTAAATTGGATTAGTAAGTATGCCGATGATACTAAGGAAGGAGGTGTTGTGGATAATGAGGTGGGTTTTCAAAGCTTGCAGGGAGATTTGTGCCGGTTAGAAGAATGGGCTGAACATTGGCAGATGGAGTTTAATGCTGAGAAGTGTGAGGTTCTACATTTTGGCAGGAATAATCCAAATAGAACATACAGGGTAAATGGTAGGGCATTGAGGAATGCAGTAGAACAGAGAGATCTAGGAATAACAGTGCATAGTTCCCTGAAGGTGGAGTCTCATGTAGATAGGGTGGTGAAGAAGGTTTTTGGAACGCTGGCCTTTATAAATCAGAGCATTGAGTACAGAAGTTGGGATGTAATGTTAAAATTGTACAAGGCATTGGTAAGGCCAAATTTGGAATATTGTGTACAGTTCTGGTCACCGAATTATAGGAAAGATATCAATAAATTAGAGAGAGTGCAGAGACGATTTACTAGGATGTTATCTGGGTTTCAGCACGTAAGTTACAAAGAAAGGTTGAACAAGTTAGGTCTCTATTCATTGGAGCATAGAAGGTTGAGGGGGGATTTGATCGAGGTATTTAAAATTTTGAGAGGGATAGATAGAGTTGACGTGAATAGGCTGTTTCCATTGAGAGTATGGGAGATTCAAACGAGAGGACATGATTTGAGAGTTAGGGGGCAGAAGTTTAAGGGAAACACGAGGGGGTATTTCTTTACTCAGAGAGTGATAGCTGTGTGGAATGAGCTTCCTGTAGAAGTAGTAGAGGCCAGTTCAGTTGTGTCATTTAAGGTAAAGTTGGATAGGTATATGGACAGGAAAGGAGTGGAGGGTTATGGGCTGAGTGCGGGTAGGTGGGACTAGGTGAGATTAAGAGTTCGGCATGGACTAGGAGGGCTGAGATGGCCTGTTTCCGTGCTGTGATTGTTATATGGTTA